>NW_025534014.1:262500-308679 GCF_020615455.1 Coregonus clupeaformis | reverse complement strand
CTTGGAGGAGTCACCTGTGACAGTATTCATAAAGAGTAGGAGTACTGATCTGGGATCAGTTTTGACTTTTAGATCATAATGAAACAGATTAGATGGACAGGGGGACCTGATCCTAGATCAGCACTCCTCGGAACTGCCTTTATGAATACAGGCCCAGGAGTCACCAGACCAGGAAACAGAAGACATCCGGTTTAGCAAAGTCTAGTTACAGGGTGTTTACTGCCATCATGTGGAAGATACCAATAAAACACACTTTATTATCAGGGTGGGGAGACGGGCTGAGCTGAAACAGAACGTAAAGAAGACTAGTGTGCTCGGAACAGTGAACAAACAAAGGCAGAAGCTGCTGGCATTAAAGCAACACTCATGGTTGTAGATGGGTAAAGCAACACACCTACAGTGTGATGGAGAGTGGTAGAAACACTCACGCGATTGTGATGGAGAGTGGTAAAGCAACACTCACGGTTAACGATGGAGAGTGGTAAAGCAAACACTCCGGTGTGATGGAGAGTGGTAAAGCAACACTCACGGTGTGATGGAGAGTGGTAAAGCAACACTCCGGTGTGATGGAGAGTGATAAAGCAACACTCACGGTTGTGATGAGAGTGGTAAAGCAACACTCACGGTGTACAGATGTTAAATAAACAGGTTAGCTTCCTCAGCACCATGCACCCCACTGTTGCCATCGGGCAGTGACCAGAAGAAGAAACCGGAGACAGTGACAGACTACAATCACACAAAGGTATATACAGTATCTCTACCATATACAGATAGCCTTCCCCATCTGCCAAACACCAAATAGGATCCCCTTTTATTACATTCATATTATTACTATTAGTATTATCATTCTATATAATTATAACCTTTTCTTTTCTATTTTATTTTATGTTAAAGCTTGGTGTGGATGCACTCGACCAGATGTCCAGACTGTACTCGTAAAAGGGGGTACTCTCCTCTGGCCTGTTGACTGTACTCTGTAAAAGGGGGTACTCTCCTCCGGCCTGTTGACTGTACTCTGTAAAGGGGGTACTCTCTCTGGCCTGTTGACTGTACTCTGTAAAAGGGGTACTCTCCTCTGGCCTGTTGAGGTGTTCTTACAATGTGCTCGACATGACTGCTATCAACACGTGTTGTACAAGCAATGCCTTGACAAGACAGTCAGCAGGAGACATTTCATCATGGATCTGGCATGTGAGCTTGGTGAGAACCACATGAACGCAGAGAAAGAAGCTACAGTCACCAAGCAGGCCGCCAAGACAGCAGGACCTGTTCTCCCTCTTCCCCAAGCACCACAGCTCCCACTGGGGAAAAAGACACGAATGTCAAGACAGCAGGTCCTGCTCTCCCTCTTCCCCAAGAACCACAGCTCCCACTGGGGAAAAATACACAATGTCAAGACAGCAGGTCCTGTTCTCCTCTTCCCCAAGCACCACAGCTCCCACTGGGGGAAAAAACACAATGTCAAGACAGCAGGACCTGCTCTCCCTCTTCCCCCAAGCACCACAGCTCCCACTGGGGAAAAATACACAATGCCAAGACAGCAGGTCCTGTTCTCCTCTTCCCCAAGCACCACAGCTCCCACTGGGGAAAAAGACACAATGTCAAGACAGCAGGTCCTGTTCTCCCTCTTCCCCAAGCACCACAGCTCCCACTGGGGAAAAAGACACAATGTCAAGACAGCAGGTCCTGTTCTCCCTCTTCCCCAAGCACCACAGCTCCCACTGGGGAAAAATACACAATGTCAAGATAGCAGGTCCTGTTCTCCCTCTTCCCCAAGCACCACAGCTCCCACTGGGGAAAAATACACAATGTCAAGACAGCAGGTCCTGCTCTCCCTCTTCCCCAAGCACCACAGCTCCCACTGGGGAAAATACACAATGTCAAGACAGCAGGTCCTGCTCTCCCTCTTCCCCAAGCACCACAGCTCCCACTGGGGAAAAATACACAATGCCAAGACAGCAGGACCTGCTCTCCCTCTTCCCCAAGCACCACAGCTCCCACTGGGGAAAAAATACACAATGTCAAGACAGCAGGTCCTGTTCTCCCTCTTCCCCAAGAACCACAGCTCCCACTGGGGAAAAAATACACAATGTCAAGACAGCAGGTCCTGTTCTCCCCTCTTCCCCAAGAACCACAGCTCCCACTGGGGAAAAATACACAATGTCAAGTCGGCAGGTGCACACCGAACAAGGCCCATGAAAACTGTGTGCAGGGCAACCAGATTTGATTTGTTTGTGGATCCAAAGCATAAAGAGAAGACGTGATTGATTCATGTGTAAAGGCACGGTACAGTGTCGATACAAGCAACAAATGATTGTTTTTATATCTTGTCATAAATATATTTCCACAAAAATGTATTTATGCAATTCATCCTTTACAATTGTTCATGCACTGGTGCTTTTGTTTAGGAATACAGCAAATCATTTCACCTGAACACCTGGCTGGTTATATTATTATTATTATACTTTTTTCATTTGTACTTTGTCAAAATAAACTGTAAATCGACTTTATTAACTCTATAACTAATTGAATCTACAAATACAGTTGATTAAATGGTTTACACTGTAATGTTTTTATTGTAAGTGAAACAGAAATAGGCTATAGGCCTATTTTGTAGAATTAACTATTGTTGTTATTTTTTAATTGATATATTTCCACTAATATTTCTTCATGCAATAAATAATTTACAACAGTTAATGCACTATTTATCAAGCGTTTATTTAACAAACCATGTTTGTACACCTTGCACCTTGCTGGTTGATATGCATCTGATGCATATGCTAAAGTGAACGCCTGGTAACTTTCTCTAGCGGGTTCTTATATGCTGAAAGAACAGGCGGTTCTAGTGTTATGGACTGGTAGATGGGTGTTGCTCATGCATTCACTCATGCTGACCGGCTCCAGTACTTTGTTCTTGACTAAAGCCTCCAAGTCAGCCTTGACCTTTGGTCTGATAGCATAATGTACAGGTCCTACTTTCAGAAACGTTGGTTTGCTGTCTGGCTTAATGCTAAGCTTCCTGTAATGTCGTCTCATACTACCCAGCTGTCCATTAAAGACTTCTCCATGTTTCTTTAAGATGGCAGGTAGGTCTGTGTCTCCATGTGTCATTGTATGCACTGATGGCCAGTCCAGTGTGATTTTCTCCAACTATGAACATCCCAGTAGGGGATGGATAGTCTCCTTTCACAACATAGAGTGGCATCTTTTCAGTTTGTCTGTTTACCTGACCTGTGACATCAGTGATGCCTCTCACAGCGACAGATTCACCTGTGTAAGTCTTTAACACGAGGTGCGCTGGTTGAAGTGGAAGGTGTTTCAGTGTCTTTTTCTGACACAAGAGATACAGCTGCCCTGTGTCAATCTCCATACCCACCGGCTGTCCCTCTAGCAAGGGGGAGACATAGTAGCCCGTGCAGCCCGCCAGGAAAAAGTCAGGATTTTCAGTGTGACTTCCTGGTCTGATGAGTCACTCACCTCAGTGTTCTCTTACTCAACAGTGTGAACATGTCTATGTGTCTTTCGTTGGAATGCCTTTTTCTTGTTTCCCGTTTTTGTGATTTCTCTGTTCTCTTTTTTGTTTCTGGAGACTTGTCCGATGTTGCCCTTTTTACCACAGGCTGGACAATCCACGTCCTTACACCAGCATGTGACTTGATTTCCCGGTGAAACTCTGTTGAAACTTTTTATTTATTTGAAAGGAACACAGACAAGAACAAATAGCAGCAGGAATGGTTATACAGCTAGAGACACAATTCTGTTAAAATATATATCAGAACAAATAGCAGCAGGAATGGTTATACAGCTAGAGACACAATACTGTTAAAATATATATCAGAACAAATAGCAGCAGGAATGGTTATACAGCTAGAGACACAATACTGTTAAAATATATATCAGTATATTATGGAAACTAGTTATTGCAGATAAATACAATTATAATAAACCACATATACAATCACCCACCTCAGCTGCATCAACCCACCCTCCAACTCCTCCTGGGACCACCCCCAACCCACCCTCCAACCCCTCCTGGGACCACCCCAACCCACCCTCCAACCCTCCTGGGACCACCCCAACCCACCCTCCAACCCTCCTGGGATCACCCCCAACCCACCCTCCAACCCCTCCTGGGACCACCCCAACCCACCCTCCAACCCCCTCCTGGGACCACCCCAACCCACCCCTCCAACCCCCGCCTGGGACCACCTCAAAACACCCTCCAACCCCTCCTGGGACAACCCCAACCCACCCTCCAACCCCTCCTGGGACCACCCCAACCCACCCTCCAACCCCTCCTGGGACCACCCAAACCCACCCTCCAACCCCCTCCTGGGACCACCCCAACACACCCAACCTGATCTCCATTAAATTAAATACTAAATCAAGGTACACATTTGCACACAAATTATAATTAACGGTCAATCTGTTGGGTAAAACCCACTACAGGAGTTATTTTATGGTTTCAGCTGCATTTGTTGTTTGGCTGGCCCCATGGATCCTAGCAGTGGATAGTTCTAAATAAATCATATCTATAAAAGTTCTGATCCAATGAGGTGTGGTGGTTGCCATCTTAGTTCAACATCTTTTTACCTGCTGTCCAACCTGACAACATTATACGTCTTTGCTGTAATGACAGTGGTGAATTATCATTCAGTAATAACAGTTTGGGGCAACGAGGTAAGAGGATACCTCTTTCCAAAACATGTCCCCTGGTCACTCCCCAGTACATATGATTAAATGGAGCCCAAGGCACCTTGATTACATAGATCACACAGAGGAGCGGTTGTGATTTCTATTAAATGATGTTTTCTAGGTGGAAGGTTTACCCTGTGTATGAGATTAAAATGTATCAGCTGATGATTAGGATTGTTAGATGAACCCACTAAGTTCCTGATGAACTCAACTGGTGAGCCTCTTTAGCAGCTAGTTCCATGGACACACTGATTCCAATGTCCTTTGCCAAGGTCAGATGACTTTCAGTCACCAGTCTGTTTGTGTAGCTTCACTCCGTAGCCCACAGAGCTCACACCCAGTGGCTCTCCAGGACCAGGTTCAGAGAACACCTGACTCACTGATAATAGTCTAACCCCTGGAAGGACAAGGGATTTGGCCCTGTCCGGGGTTTTCTTCGGATGGGGCCACAGTGTCTCCGGACCGCTCCTGTCTCAGCCTCCAGTATTTATGCTGCAGTAGTTTATGTGTCGGGGGCTAGGGTCAGTTGGTTATACCTGGAGTACTTCTCCTGTCTTATCCAGTGTCCTGTGTGAATTTAAGTATGCTCTCTCTAATTCTCTCGTTCTCTCTTTCTCTCTGAGAACCTGAGCCCTAGGACCATACGTCAGGACTACCGGGCATGCTGACACCTTGCTGTCCCCAGTCCGCCTGGCCTTGCTGCTATTCCAGTTTCAACTGTTCTGCCTGCGGTTACGAAACCCTACCTGTCCCAGACCTGCTGTTTTTAACTTTTAATGATCGGCTATGAAAAGCCAACTGAGAGACCTGAGCCCTAGGACCATCGCCGGGACTACCGGCCGTGGTGACTCCTTGCTGTCCCCAGTCCGCCTGGCCTTGCTGCTATTCCAGTTTCAACTGTTCTGCCTGCGGTTATGGAACCCCTACCTGTCCCAGACCTACTGTTTTCAACTCTTAATGATCGGCTAGAAAAGCCAACTGAGATTTATTCCTGATTATTATTTGACCATGCTTGTCACTTATGAACATTTTTGAACATCTTGGCATGGTTCTGTTATAATCTCCACCCGGCACAGCCAGAAGAGGACTGGCCACCCCTCATAGCCTGGTTCCTCTCTAGGTTTCTTCCTAGGTTTTGGCCTTTCTAGGAGTTTTTCCTAGCCACCGTGCTTCTACACCTGCATTATTAGCTGTTTGGGGTTTTAGGCTGGGTTTCTGTACAGCACTTCGAGATATTAGCTGATGTACGAAGGGCTATATAAAATAAAATTGATTGATTGATTGATTGATTCACTAAAATTATATTTAGTGGGTTTTAATGAAGGGTTTTAATTGAAGATATTGTTTAAAGATATTGTCCATCATGTTGTGTGCAGAAGAGGCTTTGGCCTTCTGGGCTTGTTCAATGACAAGGCCATTAGGGAAAGAGTTGTTCAGCTGTATAGACACATCAACACAGTAATTCAGTATATCTGGTCCTCCATTATGGAAAGAGTTGTTCATCTGTATAGACACATCAACACAGTAATTCAGTATATCTGGTCCTCCATTATGGAAAAGAGTTGTTCATCTGTATAGACACATCAACACAGTAATTCAGTATATCTGGTCCTGGTTGCCATAGTTACAGTAGGAACCCATGTTGACGAGCTACAGGGATTTAGAATTTTTAACACAAAAGCTTAAATGAAGAGAAAAGTTTCCTGTTTCAGGTCAGGGGCCGTATCCACAAACCACCTCAGAGTACCAGTACTGATCTGGGATCAGTTTAGCCTTTTAGATCATAATGAATAAGATTATATGGGCAGATCCTAGATCAGCACTCCTACTATGAGGCCCAGTATCCTGTTTCAGGTCAGTTCTACCTTTCTGTCTGAAAATGGAATGTTCTGAACATCCTGAAATCATAGCTTCATACTAGACTTGGGTAAAGGATTCATAATGTTAGGTACTGTATTTTAGATGAACTTGATTTCCACTGATCTTTGCACCTTTGGGACTATTCCATTCCCATTTAAACAATAACTCGTAGTTGTGGTGAGAATAAATTGTGGTGTGACAGTGGCACTCTGACTCCACCTAGTGGTGTCCCCACAGAGTTATATATGGGGCTCCCTCTCCACCTGCCATGTCATATCAACAAATATGGTTGAGGGTTTGCATCACTAGGGTTGACTCAGCTGCTGTAGTACAGGACGTGTTCTGGATCTCTTTCTACACTGAGGACAGTCATAGTCTCCTGAAGGAGCAGGTTTCTCCCAGTATCTGGTGATGCACTGTCTGCAGAACCTGTGTCCACAGGTGATAGAGACTGGATCCCTCAGCACCTGCTGACACACTGCACACCTGGACTGATCCTCTGGTAGAGAGCTGAACGAACATTATAAAAACATAAGGACATTGAGATTGTTCACTGCTATTTCTCAATGAATGTGATGTCATGATGAACTTTTTTAACAGAGCAGAGTAAGCAACAGGTACTGATATATAGTTCTGTCCCTTTCTGCCGACCCAGGAAGTGAACTCAAAACCCTCTGAACAATAAAAGGTACTGTTGAAAGTGCTGTCTCTCTCATATTACCTTTGATCAAATGGTGTAGTTCTGTTGATAAAATGTGGAGATTGTCCATGGACCAGTCACTCTTCACTAGAGACAGCTGGGTACTGGAGACTCTACTCTCTGGGTCTGGTTGGAGTCTCTGACAGCTGGGTACTGGAGACTCTACTCTCTGGGTCTGGTTGGAGTCTCTGACAGCTGGGTACTGGAGACTCTACTCTCTGGGTCTGGTTGGAGTCTCTGACAGCTGGGTACTGGAGACTCTACTCTCTGGGTCTGGTTGGAGTCTCCTGACAGCTGGGTACTGGAGACTCTACTCTCTGGGTCTGGTTGGAGTCTCTGACAGCTGGCTACTGGAGACTCTACTCTCTGGGTCTGGTTGGAGTCTCTGACAGCTGGGTACTGGAGACTCTACTCTCTGGGTCTGGTTGGAGTCTCTGACAGCTGGGTACTGGAGACTCTACTCTCTGGGTCTGGTTGGAGTCTCTGACAGCTGGGTACTGGAGACTCTACTCTCTGGGTCTGGTTGGAGTCTCTGACAGCTGGGTACTGGAGACTCTACTCTCTGGGTCTGGTTGGAGTCTCTGACAGCTGGGTACTGGAGACTCTACTCTCTGGGTCTGGTTGGAGTCTCTGACAGCTGGGTACTGGAGACTCTACTCTCTGGGTCTGGTTGGAGTCTCTGACAGCTGGGTACTGGAGACTCTACTCTCTGGGTCTGGTTGGAGTCTCTGACAGCTGGGTACTGGAGACTCTACTCTCTGGGTCTGGTTGGAGTCTCTGACAGCTGGGTACTGGAGACTCTACTCTCTTGGTCTGGTTGGAGTCTCTGACAGCTGGGTACTGGAGACTCTACTCTCTGCGTCTGGTTGGAGTCTCTGACAGCTGGGTACTGGAGACTCTACTCTCTGGGTCTGGTTGGAGTCTCTGACAGCTGGGTACTGGAGACTCTACTCTCTGGGTCTGGTTGGAGTCTCTGACAGCTGGGTACTGGAGACTCTACTCTCTGGGTCTGGTTGGAGTCTCTGACAGCTGGGTACTGGAGACTCTACTCTCTGGGTCTGGTTGGAGTCTCTGACAGCTGGGTACTGGAGACTCTACTCTCTGGGTCTGGTTGGAGTCTCTGACAGCTGGGTACTGAGACTCTACTGTCTGGGTCTGGTTGGAGTCTCTGACAGCTGGGTACTGGAGACTCTACTCTGGGTCTGGTTGAGTCTCTGACAGCTGGGTACTGGAGACTCTACTCTCTGGGTCTGGTTGGAGTCTCTGGACAGCTGGGTAATGGAGACTCTACTCTCTGGGTCTGGTTGGAGTCTCTGACAGCTGGGTACTGGAGACTCTACTCTCTGGGTCTGGTTGGAGTCTCTGACAGCTGGGTACTGGAGACTCTACTCTCTGGGTCTGGTTGGAGTCTCTGACAGCTGGGTACTGGAGACTCTACTCTCTGGGTCTGGTTGGAGTCTCTGACAGCTGGGTACTGGGAGACTCTACTCTCTGGGTCTGGTTGGAGTCTCTGACAGCTGGGTACTGGAGACTCTACTCTCTGGGTCTGGTTGGAGTCTCTGACAGCTGGGTACTGGAGACTCTACTCTCTGGGTCTGGTTAGAGTCTCTGAGAGCTGGGTACTGGAGACTCTACTCTCTGGGTCTGGTTGGAGTCTCTGACAGCTGGGTACTGGAGACTCTACTCTCTGGGTCTGGTTGGAGTCTCTGACAGCTGGGTACTGGAGACTCTACTCTCTGGGTCTGGTTGGAGTCTCTGACAGCTGGGTACTGGAGACTCTACTCTCTGGGTCTGGTTGGAGTCTCTGACAGCTGGGTACTGGAGACTCTACTCTCTGGGTCTGGTTGGAGTCTCTGACAGCTGGGTACTGTAGACTCTACTCTCTGGGTCTGGTTGGAGTCTCCTGACAGCTGGGTACTGGAGACTATATTCTCTGGGTCTGTACAATATTTCCACAACGTATTTTTGTTTGTTCACCCACACCGCTTCTCACAAAGACACGGCGGTTTGAACCAAAAATCTCTCATTTGGACTCCAGACCAAAGGACAAATTTCCACCAGTCCAATGTACATTTGTCATGTTTTTTTGGCCCAAGCAGGTCTCTTCTTCTTATTGTTGTCCTTTAGTAGTGATTTCTTTGCAGAAATTTGACCATGAAGGCCTGATTCGCACAGTCCCCTCTTAACAGTTGATGTTGAGATGTGTCTGTTACTTGAACTCTGTGAAGCATTTATTTGGTCTGCAACTTCTGAGGCTGGTAACTCTAATGAACTTATCCTCTGCAGCAGAGGTAACTCTGGGTCTTCCGTTCCTGTGGCGGTCCTCATGAGAGCCAGTTTCATCATAGCGCTTGATGGTTTTTGCGACTGCACTTGAAGAAACTTTCAAAGTTCTTGAAATGTTCCGTATTGACTGGCCGTCATGTCTTAAAGTAATGATGGACTGTCGTTTCTCTTTGCTTATTTGAGCTGTTCTTGCCATAATATGGACTTGGTCTTTTACCAAATAGGGATATCTTCTGTATACCCCCTACCTTGTCACAACACAACTGATTGGCTCAAACACATTAAGAAGGAAATAAATTAACTTTTAAGAAGGCACACCTGTTATTTGAAATGCATTCCAGGTGACTTCCTCATGAAGCTGGTTGAGAGAATGCCAAGAATGTGCAAAGCAGTCATCAAGGCAAAGGGTGGCTATTTGAAGAATCTCATATTTAAAATATATTTTGATTTGTTTAATACTTTTTTGGTTACTACGTGATTCCATATGTGTTATTTGATTGTTTTGATGTCTTCACTATTATTCTACAATGTAAAAAATTGTAAAAATAAAGAAAAACCCTTGAATGAGTAGGTGTGTTCAAACTTTTGACTGGCAGTACTAGTCTAATGTTGGCATTCTCTCAACCAGCTTCATGAGGTAGTCACCTGGAATGCACTTCAATTAACAGGCTCTGGTTGGATGACGTCCTCCGGACGTTGTCATAATTACTGTGTAAGTTTATGGAAGGGGGTAAGAACCATTAGCCTCCTAGGTTTTGTATTGAAGTCAATGTACCCAGAGGAGGACGGAAGCTAGCTGTCCTCCGGCTACACCCTGGTGCTACCCTACAGAGTGGTTTTGAGGCTACTGTAGACCTTCATTGTGATTTAATCAATTATTTGGTGACATTAATAAATTTAGTATAGTTTGATCTAAAAAGGCTAACTTTTAAAATGTTTTACCATTTTTATGAAGTTCACTGAGGAGGATGGTCCTCCCTTCCTCCTCTGAGGAGCCTCCACTGATTTAAATGTCATATTCTTATAAAAATAAAACATTTAGAACTGCTCTTCTTTCATCTGTTTTATTAACCTTCATTAGTCAAATCTGTCACATGTAAATTCCATTCAGTGTAATTGTGTTTCTTGTTTGGTCAACAATTTGACAAATAAACATTTACAGACAGGAATATTTACAAACATGAAAAAGCAACAACAACAAGATCAATGATTTCTAAACGAGAACCTTTAACAACAGTGGTGATTCATTCTATGAATTACTATTTTACAATGTCTATCAACTTCAGTGGTGTATAATCATGACTATTTAGATATAATAATAATAATAATAATAATAATAATAATAATAAGTTAACTCGTGACTAGAGAGTTCATATCAATTCTTGTTCCAGTGTGTCTTACTGAACATGACCATGATTATAGTGAAACATCATGTGTTTGGCACAGGGACCACATGACACAGAGACATTGAAGAGGAGTCATCCCAAAGCTGAAACCCTGGATAGAGGGGCTCAGTGAATGTGGAGTGGAATGTGTTCAGGTGGGTCAGTGTGTCAGAGGAGACTCTGTAGAAGGACAGAGTGCCAGCTGGCCAGTCCAGATACACTCCTACTCTGTGGGAGATGGAGGAGGGGACGTCTATGGTAGTGGACTTATTATTGTGCCTGGCAGAGTAACTGTTGTCAGAGCAGATCAGACTCCAGGACTTGTCATTCTGTCCAAGCACACAGTCATCATCACCCCATCCTCTCCTGCTGATTCCTTTTATATGTCACTCCTATATCAGTCCCACTCCCCACTCCACTCTACCTCCCAGTAACAGCGCCCAGTCAGACCCTCTCTACACAGCACCTGTTCACAGTCCTCAAATCTCTCTGGGTGATCAGGATACGGCTGCTCCTCTCTCCTCCATGTCACCTTTCTGTTCTCCTCAGACAGAGAGAGGAATCTGTTTACTGTGTTTAGGTCCAGTGTGAGATCACAGACATCTGATGGATGAAACCAGACACAATATTAGAAATCATCTTCATATCACATCAGAATGTTAATGTTTCTAGTTATTAACGGACCATATCAGAATGTTAATGTTTCTAGGTATTAACGGACCACAACAGAATGTTAATGTTTCTAGGTATTAAAGGGCCACATCAGAATGTTAATGTTTCTAGGTATTAAAGGGCCACATCAGAATGTTAATGTTTCTAGGTATTAAAGGGCCACATCAGAATGTTAATGTTTCTAGGTATTAAAGGGCCATATCAGAATGTTAATGTTTCTAGTTATTAACGGACCATATCAGAATGTTAATGTTTCTAGGTATTAAAGGGCCACATCAGAATGTTAATGTTTCTAGGTATTAACGGGCCACATCAGAATGTTAATGTTTCTAGTTATTAAAGGGCCACATCAGAATGTTAATGTTTCTAGGTATTAAAGGGCCACATCAGAATGTTAATGTTTCTAGGTATTAAAGGGCCACATCAGAATGTTATTGTTTCTAGGTATTAAAGGGCCACATCAGAATGTTAATGTTTCTAGGTATTAAAGGGCCACATCAGAATGTTAATGTTTTTAGGTATTAAAGGACCACATCAGAATGTTAATGTTTCTAGGTATTAAAGGACCAAGGAAATGTTATTTAAGACTTGCTGAATGATGATATGTTATACTGTATGGTCATTTAAAACACAAACACACAGCAAAACATAACCACAGAGTGAAGTCCTGTCAGTGTAACCACACATACATAGCTCACTTATCAAGCAAGCTCTGAAAAATGATTTCATTATTTTCTAACCCCTTACTATAAAAAAGACTGAGTAATGACAAGCTAATTCTTCCCAGCAGTTAACACTCACATTTTCTAGGCCAAGGTTTGATTGTGTTCACTCCACCAGGTTTCACACTGTATGGGGAGCAGAAGAACAGACAGTTAGTAAATGTAAATCTCTCTCACTAACCTGATAACTATCATTTATCATACTGTAACTTGCCTGATAACTATCAATTATCATAACTAACCTGATAATTATCAATTATCCTAACTAACCTGATAACTATCAATGATCATAACTAACCTGATTGTTATCAATTATCCTAACTAACCTGATAACTATCAATGATCATAACTAACCTGATTGTTATCAATAATCCTAACTAACCTGATAACTATCAATAAACATACATAACCTGATAACTAACCTGATAACTAGCAATATCATAACTAACCTGATAACGATCAATTATCATAACTAACCTGATAACTATCAATTAGCATAACTAACCTGATAACTATCAATTACCATAACTAACCTGATAACTATCAATTATCATAACTAACCAGATAACTATAAATTATCATAACTAACCAGATAACTATAAATTATCATAACTAACCAGATAACTATCAATGATCATACCTAACCTGATAACTATCAATTATCATGACTCAACTGATAAATGTCAATGTTCATAACTAACCTGATAACTATCAATTATCATAACTAACCAGATAACTATCAATTATCATAACTAACCTGCTAACTATCAATTATCATAACTAACCAGATAACTATAAATTATCATAACTAACCAGATAACTATCAATTATCATACCTAACCTGATAACTATCAATTATCATAACTAACCTGATAAATGTCAATGTTCATAACTAACCTGATAACTATCAATTATCATAACTAACCAGATAACTATAAATTATCATAACTAACCTGATAACTATCAATTATCATAACTAACCAGATAACTATCAATTATCATAACTAACCAGATAACTATCAATTATCATAACTAACCAGATAACTATCAATTATCATAACTAACCTGATAACTATCAATTATCATAACTAACCAGATAACTATCAATTATTATACCTAACCTGATAACTATCAATTATCATAACTAACCTGATAACTAACAATGATCATAACTAACCTGCTAGCTATCAATTATCATAACTAACCTGATAATTATCAAAACTAACCCAAACTCAGAAACATTTCTTACAGTATTGTGTTGACGCTGTGATTACAGCTTGCAAGGAATGACTTCACCAAATCATGAACAAACTGCTCTATGCCGGTGCCTCCTTGCCAACTCTGCCTGGGTCTCTGAGAAACTGTTATAAGGCCGATCCGAGAGTTCAGGCAGGTGATTGAGGAGAGCTGGTGCTTTGATGAACGTTGGGTTCCATAGTCTACAAGTATCTGTATTGCACTCACTCTAACGGGGGCAGGTTGTCGTTCGCTGCTGGGTAAGGCTGCCGGCGACAAAGACAGGTAGTGAGGGGGAATTTGGGGAACCAGATGAGATAGTTGTGTTTCAAGGGGTGCTCATCCTGTCCCCTTTGGAATAGAACAGGCTGCTTGTTGTAGCACGTTCTTTAGCCTCCAACTGAAATAACTAGCCTGAACTAGAGCACAGCTGTTGCTGCATTATTAGTGTGGTCTTATCGTGTTCTTCTGGATTCTAAGTAATGAACCTGAATCTGTGTCCCCTTCAGGCCACTGTAGTTGATTCACCTGCAACTTGCCATGCCAGCCGGCTCAGCAATGGGGCACATGCTCAGACTGATCAGGAAGTTTAGTGTTTTTAAAAAGTTCTGTCTTATGTCCCATTTAGTTGCAGACTGTATCTTAAAGTGGGCTGGGTCCTATATGACTGTATCTTAAAGTGGGCTGGGTCCTATATGACTGTATCTTAAAGTGGGCTGGGTCCTATATGACTGTATCTTAAAGTGGGCTGGGTCCTATAGGACTGTATCTTAAAGTGGGCTGGGTCCTATATGACTGTATCTTAAAGTGGGCTGGGTCCTATAGGACTGTATCTTAAAGTGGGCTGGGTCCTATATGACTGTATCTTAAAGTGGGCTGGGTCCTATAGGACTGTATCTTAAAGTGGGCTGGGTCCTATAGGACTGTATCTTAAAGTGGGCTGGGTCCTATATGACTGTATCTTAAAGTGGGCTGGGTCCTATAGGACTGTATCTTAAAGTGGGCTGGGTCCTATATGACTGTATCTTAAAGTGGGCTGGGTCCTATATGACTGTATCACTATGATGTGCGTCTTTGACCATGTGTATTGGGCTAATGTTCCCTGTTAGCAGGAATTCACGTTTGCAGAGTATCACTTTAGTGCGTAATGACGATCAAAGCCTTTCATTATAACACAGAGCTTGTTTATTCCTACTGATGCTCAGGTTGAATCACATAGCCTACTGATGCTCAGGTTGAATCACATAGCCTACTGATGCTCAGGTTGAATCACATAGCCTACTGATGCTCAGGTTGAATCACATAGCCTACTGATACTCAGGTTGAATCACATAGCCTACTGATGCTCAGGTTGATTCACATAGCCTACTGATGCTCAGGTTGAATCACATAGCCTACTGATGCTCAGGTTGAATCACATAGCCTACTGATGCTCAGGTTGAATCACATAGCCTACTGATGCTCAGGTTGAATCACATAGCCTACTGATGCTCAGGTTGAATCACACAGCCTACTGATGCTCAGGTTGAATCACATAGCCTACTGATGCTCAGGTTGAATCACATAGCCTACTGATGCTCAGGTTGAATCACATAGCCTACTGATGCTCAGGTTGAATCACATAGCCTACTGATGCTCAGGTTGAATCACATAGCCTACTGATACTCAGGTTGAATCACATAGCCTACTGATGCTCAGGTTGAATCACATAGCCTACTGATGCTCAGGTTGAATCCACATAGCCTACTGATGCTCAGGTTGAATCACATAGCCTACTGATGCTCAGGTTGAATCACATAGCCTACTGATGCTCAGGTTGAATCACATAGCCTACTGATGCTCAGGTTGAATCACATAGCCTACTGATGCTCAGGTTGAATCACATAGCCTACTGATGCTCAGGTTGAATCACATAGCCTACTGATGCTCAGGTTGAATCACATAGCCTACTGATGCTCCAGGTTGAATCACATAGCCTACTGATGCTCAGGTTGAATCACATAGCCTACTGATGCTCATGTTGAATCACATAGCCTACTGATGCTCAGGTTGAATCACATAGCCTACTGATGCTCAGGTTGAATCACATAGCCTACTGATGCTCAGGTTGAATCACATAGCCTACTGATGCTCAGGTTGAATCACATAGCCTACTGATGCTCAGGTTGAATCACATAGCCTACTGATGCTCAGGTTGAGTCATAGACTACATCCATTTTGTAGGCCACCTCACATCTTATCCACATTATCCTATGAACTTGATTGTAATAAAGTATTACAATGTTTTCCTCAGGTGGTTGTGTGTTGGTGTGTTCAGACCTCTGATGCCGGCCCATACTGGTTAATGCAAAGATGGTGGTAGCACTATGCTACTCTGATCAATCCAGTCCTTGTCCCTCCACTCAGGTGGTCTACTGTGATCAATCCAGTCCTTGTCCCTCCACTCAGGTGGTCTACTCTGATCAATCCAGTCCTTGTCCCTCCACTCAGGTGGTCTACTCTGATCAATCCAGTCCTTGTCCCTCCACTCAGGTGGTCTACTCTGATCAATCCAGTCCTTGTCCCTCCACTCAGGTGGTCTACTGTGATCAATCCAGTCCTTGTCCCTCCACTCAGGTGGTCTACTGTGATCAATCCAGTCCTTGTCCCTCCACTCAGGTGGTCTACTCTGATCAATCCAGTCCTTGTCCCTCCACTCAGGTGGTCTACTCTGATCAATCCAGTCCTTGTCCCTCAACTCAGGTGGTCTCAAGCTCTATTACAGTAAGTCAATCACATCCCACCTCAAGCTGAACCCTGGCAAGACGGAGCTGCTCTTCCTCCCGGGGAAGGACTGCCCGTTCCATGATCTCCACTGGCTTCCAGTTGAAGCTCGCATCTGTTACAAGACCATGGTGCTTGCCTATGGAGCTGTGAGGGGATCAGCACCTCTGTACCTTCAGGCTCTGATCAGTCCCTACACCCAAACGAGGGCATTGCGTTCATCCACCTCTGGCCTGCTGGCTCCCCTTCCTCTGCGGAAGCATAGTTCCCGCTCAGCCCAGTCAAAACTGTTCGCTGCTCTGGCACCCCAATGGTGGAACAATCTCCCTCACGACGCCAGGACAGCGGAGTCACTCACCCACCTTCCGGAGACATTTGAAACCCCACCTCTTTAAGGAATACCTGGGATAGGATAAAGTAATCCTTCTACCCCCCCTCCCCCAAAAAAATAATAATATATATATATATATATATATATATATATTGTAAAAGTGGTTATCCCACTGGCTATAGGGTGAATGCACCAATTTGTAAGTCGCTCTGGATAAGAGCGTCTGCTAAATGACGTAAATGTTAATGTAAACACAGATTGACACAAACCCTCTACATACTTGAGTTTCTCCAGTCTCCAGTGTGGATCCTCCAGTCCAACAGAGAGCAGTCTGACTCCTGAGTCTCCTTTGCGATTGTTACACAGATCCAGCTCTCTCAGGTGTGAGGGGTTTGACCTCAGAGCTGAGACCAGAGAAACACAGCCTTCCTCTTCGACTGCACAGAGCGACAACCTGCAGAGAGTTAAACATTATTTCAAAATCACACTGCTCAGAGGCGACCCTTCATTCAGGGCAGGTGGGGCAGAGCTGTTTTGAGCCCAACCAGTTTAGCTTGAAAAAAAGAGCCTGTTTTGCTTGTTATTTTTGCATTAACACGTGTCAGATATCAGTTTGCAAACAATGTAAAAAATAAAAAATAAAAATTGAGTTAATAAAGCCGCATACAAACATGGTCTCTTTTTTGCTTTCTTGAGTAAGGCAGCTCCAAAATGCAGGTGTTTCAGCCTAGCTCAGTGCTTTCTGTGGTGGTGGGGCAGCCAGAAGAAAATACAGAGCGTAGGGGTTGGTAATGTTCTCTAGTTGCGCCGTGATTGGCTCAGTGTTCTGTCAGTCATAGAGACTCTACGTCACCGTAAAATCTAAGGGGAGAGCTCGAAAATTCAAGCTCCTTGGGTGCTCCCATAGAATTACATTAGAAGTGCCCATCCCAGAAGGCTCAAGGTCATTGGCCACAGATAAAATGACGTCAAATCACGTTACATCTACAGTAGCTTTGATTGGACTGATCCTATCAACATCATACTAGGAAGCTAGCAGTCATCATCATGAATCAAGTCGACAATCTACTGGCAAATCCTTTTCAAACCTTTTCACATGAAGAGAAATTCTGGAGGGAAATTCTAGATAAAACGTATCAGTGCTCATCGGCCATTGGACATAAACATTACACAAAAAGTTGGAAATCGCAAATTCAACAATGAGTGGTTTGGAATGAATCAGTGGCTAACTGCAAGCATTGCAAAGCGATCACTAGCCTGTTATTCAGTGGAGTGGATGTGTGGTCCAAGTCTGGGTTTAAGGGTCTCTTTTCAAAGCTTAAAAGGATAAACATTCAACATTGGCCATGCTGTCAATCCAGCATGACTTCTGTCACTTTCAAAACAACTGGAAACTCGGAACTTGGAAATCTCAGACTTCAGTGAGTTCGAGACAATTGGGAACTCTGAAAAAAACGAGCTCTGACTGGGAAAATACCTTTTGAACGGTCATCCAACTTGTAATTCTAAGTCGGGAACTTGGCCCTCTTTCTAGAGCTCCGACCTGAAAGTCACTAACGTCATGATTCGACCTTGTCTTTTTCTGAGTTCCCAGTTGTCTTGAAAGCACCATAAATCCAGAGAATGACAGACTTTGATGACAAAGTTTGATGACTAAATTTGCCCACGAAGGACCGCTGCGCCAAGCAAGCAAGCAAGCAAACGTAGCTACACACATTAATACCAGAGACAATATCAGCATGTGAAGTAGCTAGTTAGCTGTAAAATCGCCTAAACAAACTGCACTATCAATTTAGGGGTCTACAATCTCACCATGTTCAACCTGCAGATCGATGTGCCTCACAGAGTGGAGTCTGACGTTCACAACGGCAGAGATACTTTTGAGGAGATGGGGAAACTCCATTGGACTCCTGGTAACGCCCATTGTGCACATTGCCCATGCTACGTCCATGGGCCGCGCGGTGCATTCTGGGTGATTCTGGGACAAGGAGAGCTCTCATTCAAGGAGTGAATGGGAGGCAATTGAGTGCTAGCTAAAAAAAAACAACATTAGCACGAATTTCGTCAACAAGGTACAACATTACGAATATTTTCCGAGTTATGATATAATTGATCTCTTTATATCTGTAATATTGTATAACTTTGGAATCGTCACATTATGTACTTTCGAGGAAAATAGGCACGTTTCTCGACTCATACCCTGACTTTGAGAAGGGATTGCGCGACAATTAGTTTAGCAACCGCGTGACGCTGCATGACAACTTCAACGGGATTGGTCGACAGTCTGCTGGGTGGAGCGTTATACTCTCCGACGTGCATTGCCCAATGTGATTTTTATCTGTTTTCTCTAATATCTCTGGCAACGGCACCATGCAATGCACTTTGGACTGAAGAGGCAGACAAATAGTAGAAATGTGCTAGACAGATGGTTTTATTTGGTTTTATTTCCTGCAGTGTCTATTCATTGTCCAAAGCGCTTACGGCCGCTTTCTGGCTTGCTCCTGACTGCTATAGAGTTAGTACACATCATTCCCAAACATTCAAAATATAATTTATTAAAACGTGAAAATGAACATTTCTAAGTGGTCACTTGTCAGAAAATGTTTTAAAAGTATAATATTATTCCCGGGGGTGTATAATGCATTTAATTAAGTTGACGGATTGCCTTATATGAACTGTAACTCAGTAAAATCTTTGAAATTGTTTGCTGTTGCATTTATATTTTTGAGAGAAAGACTGCGAGAGAGTGCTGACATGTGCATTGATTTAAAGCAACGATATTCAAGTGATAGGCTGTTTTAAAACTCTGCCGCTGCAATAAATAAAAATATAAGTATCTTTACAATAAAACATGTGCCCCCCCCCGAAACCAGATGTAGATGTGTAAATTAGACTCGCATTCTGTCCTTATGTTACCGTAGCAACAGTTACCATGATGAGATGGTAGGTCTACATGCATTGTCCTGCGCTCCATCCTGAGAGGTGCTCTGTCCCCACCCGGAGGGTTGATGATTGATCATGCAGATAGCAGAGACAAGGCCGTCGATAAGCCAGATTTAGACATTGCATATAATTTAACAGTTCCATTTTACATTTTGCTGTTAATATAAACAATGTATTATAATCGACCCGGTTCCCGCTATTCAACCCTAATCACCATGCACTCCTTAAATATCTCAGTGTCAGTGAAGTACTTGGTGTGTTAAGTTAAAACCAGGGCTCTAATTGAGGGGGTATGTGAGTGTATTGTGGCTTTTGTTAAAGAAAATGGCTGATTATATAAAGCGATCTATATGCCAGAAACAAGCTGTAAAATGCAGGCGAAAGACGTGACCTGTCACACCCTGGCTCTGGGACTCATTATGTTGAGCCAGGGTGTGTTCATTCTATGTGTTTATTTCTATGTTGGTAGTTCTGTTGTGGCTATTTCTAGGTTGTTGTATTTCTTTGTTTGAGTGACTCCCAATCAGAGGTAACGAGTGTCAGCTGTTGGCTCGTTGTCTCTGATTGGGAGCCATATTTAAACTGTCTGTGTTCACCTTGTGTTTGTGGGTTTTTGTTCCTTATGCGGTCAGTGTAACCGTGGACTTCACGAGTCGTGTTTTGTTTGTAATTTAGATACTTTAATATAATAAAGTCATGTTCGTTTCACACGCTACACCTTGGTCTACTCTCCTTTACGACGATCGTGACAGAAAAACCCACCATACAACGACCAAGCAGCGTGTCCAGGGGCAGCCCTTGGGGTGGAAATGGGAGGAAGCGCCGGGAGAAGAGACGGTGGAGGCGCGCCGTAGAGAGGAGCTACGGCGTGATCAGGGTCGTCGTCGGACGGTCGTGAGGCAACCCCAGAGAATTTTTAGGGGGGGCACACGGCATGGACGACGGGGCTGACGGAGGAGAAATGGGGGCGGATCCAGAAGGCCACCAGGCCAGGGGTACACCGCCCTGTACGTCCTGTGCGGATGCCTCACACAGAGTGTGTGAGGGTGAGGCATTCAGCCAGGACGGGTGGTGGCCTATTCACTCCAGGCCTCCTATCCGTCTCCACAGCCCGGTTCGCCTGTCCCTGCCACCCGCACTAAGTCACGGTGCGGCGTCGCCGAGCCCGACCCGGGCCTGTTCCGAAGCCACCCGCACTAGAGTCTACGGTGCGCGTCGCCAGCCCGACCCGGCCTGTTCCTGCCACTCGCACCAAACATACGGTGCGCGTTGCCAGCCCGGTCCGGCCTGTTCCTGCCACCCGCACTAAGTCTACGGTGCGCGTCGCCAGCCCGACCCGGCCTGTTCCTGCCATCCGCACCAAATCTATGGTGCGTTTCGTCAGCCCTGTCCGGCCCGTTCCTGCTCTCCGCACCGAGTCTGTGGTGCGCGTCGCCAGCCCAGTCCGGCCCATCCAAGCTTCCCGCACCAAGCCAGTGGTGTGCGTCGTCAGTCCGGCACGGCCCGTTCCTGCTCTCCGCACCAAGTCTGTGGTGCGCATCGCCAGCCCAGTCCGGCCCATCCAAGCTTCCCGCACCAAGCCAGTGGTGTGCGTCGTCAGTCCGGCACGGCCCGTTCCTGCTCTCCGCACCAAGTCTGTGGTGCGCGTCGCCAGCCCGGTCCGGCCCGTCCAAGCTCCCCGCAACGGGTCAGTGGTGCGCGTCGTCAGCCCGGTCCGGCTCATTCCTGCTCGCCGCACCAAGTCAGGGGTGCGCTTCATCAGCCCGGTCCGGCCCGTTCCTCCTCCACGCACCAAGAAAGGGGTGCAAGTCGACAGACTGGACCAGGGGCACTATGGGGGGTGTATCGGAGGGTGGTGGTCAAGGCCGGAGCCAGAACCACCGCCGAGGAGGTATGCCCGCCCAGCCCTCCCCTGTTTTGTTTAGTTGAGGCGCGGTCGCAGTCCGCGCCTTTAGGGGGGGGTACTGTCACACCCTGGCTCTGGGACTCATTATGTTGAGCCAGGGTGTGTTCATTCTATGTGTTTATTTCTATGTTGGTAGTTCTGTTGTGTCTATTTCTAGGTTGTTGTATTTCTTTGTTTGAGTGACTCCCAATCAGAGGTAACGAGTGTCAGCTGTTGGCTCGTTGTCTCTGATTGGGAGCCATATTTAAACTGTCTGTGTTCACCTTGTGTTTGTGGGTTTTTTGTTCCTTATGCGGTCAGTGTAACCGTGGACTTCACGAGTCGTGTTTTGTTTGTAATTTAGATACTTTAATATAATAAAGTCATGTTCGTTTCACACGCTGCGCCTTGGTCTACTCTCCTTTACGACGATCGTGACTTGACCGATGCATATTGGACATCTTTGATTTGTCTATGATATTCAGAGGCTGCACAACATTTTATAGGATAAACAAAATTGACTTTGCTTAAGCAATGTGTGATTCTGTCACCATCAATTGATGCTCGACATTTCAACCGGCTGTTAAACAACATACTAACTCTAAATGAGTCAGGAGCAAGCCAGGTAGCCTAAGGAACGAAAATGAATTATTTAGGCTGTATTATTATTATTATTCCAAGGCTATAGCCTGCCATTTAAGAAAATAATTGTGAAGCATTTCAAATCAAAATCAAATCAAATTGTATTGGTCACATGCACATATTTAGCAGATGTTATTGCGGGTGTAGCGAAATGCTTGCATTTCTAGCTCCAACAGTGCAGTAGTATTTAACAATTCACAACAGTACACACTAATCTAAAAGTAGAAGAATGGAATTAAGAAATATATAAATATTAGGACGAGCAATGTCGGAGTGGCATAGACTAAAATACAGTAGAATAGAATAGATTACAGTATATACATATGAGATGAGTAAAGCAGTATGTAAACATTATTAAAGTGGTTAGTGTTCCATTATTAATGTGGCCAGTGATTCCATGTCTGTGTATATCGGGCGGCAGCCTCTAAGGTGCAGGGTTGAGGAACCGGGTGGTAGTGTTCCATTATTAATGTGGCCAGTGATTCCATGTCTGTGTATATCGGGCGGCAGCCTCTAAGGTGCAGGGTTGAGGAACCGGCTGGTAGTGTTCCATTATTAATGTGGCCAGTGATTCCATGTCTGTGTATATCGGGCGGCAGCCTCTAAGGTGCAGGGTTGAGGAACCGGGTGGTAGTGTTCCATTATTAATGTGGCCAGTGATTCCATGTCTGTGTATATCGGGCGGCAGCCTCTAAGGTGCAGGGTTGAGGAACCGGGTGGTAGTGTTTCCATTATTAATGTGGCCAGTGATTCCATGTCTGTGTATATCGGGCGGCAGACTCTAAGGTGCAGGGTTGAGGAACCGGGTGGTAGTGTTCCATTATTAATGTGGCCAGTGATTCCATGTCTGTGTATATCGGGCGGCAGCCTCTAAGGTGCAGGGTTGAGGAACCGGCTGGTAGTGTTCCATTATTAATGTGGCCAGTGATTCCATGTCTGTGTATATCGGGCGGCAGCCTCTAAGGTGCAGGGTTGAGGAACCGGCTGGTAGTGTTCCATTATTAATGTGGCCAGTGATTCCATGTCTGTGTATATCGGGCGGCAGCCTCTAAGGTGCAGGGTTGAGGAACCGGTGGTAGTGTTCCATTATTAATGTGGCCAGTGATTCCATGTCTGTGTATATCGGGCGGCAGCCTCTAAGGTGCAGGGTTGAGGAACCGGCTGGTAGTGTTCCATTATTAATGTGGCCAGTGATTCCATGTCTGTGTATATCGGGCGGCAGCCTCTAAGGTGCAGGGTTGAGGAACCGGCTGGTAGTGTTCCATTATTAATATGGCCAGTGATTCCATGTCTGTGTATATCGGGCGGCAGCCTCTAAGGTGCAGGGTTGAGGAACCGGCTGGTAGTGTTCCATTATTAATGTGGCCAGTGATTCCATGTCTGTGTTATATCGGGCGGCAGCCTCTAAGGTGCAGGGTTGAGGAACCGGGTGGTAGTGTTCCATTATTAATGTGGCCAGTGATTCCATGTCTGTGTATATCGGGCGGCAGCCTCTAAGGTGCAGGGTTGAGGAACCGGCTGGTAGTGTTCCATTATTAATGTGGCCAGTGATTCCATGTCTGTGTATATCGGGCGGCAGCCTCTAAGGTGCAGGGTTGAGGAACCGGCTGGTAGTGTTCCATTATTAATGTGGCCAGTGATTCCATGTCTGTGTATATCGGGCGGCAGCCTCTAAGGTGCAGGGGTTGAGGAACCGGCTGGTAGTGTTCCATTATTAATGTGGCCAGTGATTCCATGTCTGTGTATATCGGGCGGCAGCCTCTAAGGTGCAGGGTTGAGGAACCGGCTGGTAGTGTTCCATTATTAATGTGGCCAGTGATTCCATGTCTGTGTATATCGGGCGGCAGCCTCTAAGGTGCAGGGGTTGAGGAACCGGCTGGTAGTGTTCCATTATTAATGTGGCCAGTGATTCCATGTCTGTGTATATCGGGCGGCAGCCTCTAAGGTGCAGGGTTGAGGAACCGGCTGGTAGTGTTCCATTATTAATGTGGCCAGTGATTCCATGTCTGTGTATATCGGGCGGCAGCCTCTAAGGTGCAGGGTTGAGGAACCGGGGTGGTAGTGTTCCATTATTAATGTGGCCAGTGATTCCATGTCTGTGTATATCGGGCGGCAGCCTCTAAGGTGCAGGGTTGAGGAACCGGCTGGTAGTGTTCCATTATTAATGTGGCCAGTGATTCCATGTCTGTGTATATCGGGCGGCAGCCTCTAAGGTGCAGGGTTGAGGAACCGGCTGGTAGTGTTCCATTATTAATGTGGCCAGTGATTCCATGTCTGTGTATATCGGGCGGCAGCCTCTAAGGTGCAGGGGTTGAGGAACCGGCTGGTAGTGTTCCATTATTAATGTGGCCAGTGATTCCATGTCTGTGTATATCGGGCGGCAGCCTCTAAGGTGCAGGGTTGAGGAACCGGGTGGTAGTGTTCCATTATTAATGTGGCCAGTGATTCCATGTCTGTGTATATCGGGCGGCAGCCTCTAAGGTGCAGGGGTTGAGGAACCGGCTGGTAGTGTTCCATTATTAATGTGGCCAGTGATTCCATGTCTGTGTATATCGGGCGGCAGCCTCTAAGGTGCAGGGTTGAGGAACCGGCTGGTAGTGTTCCATTATTAATGTGGCCAGTGATTCCATGTCTGTGTATATCGGGCGGCAGCCTCTAAGGTGCAGGGGTTGAGGAACCGGCTGGTAGTGTTCCATTATTAATGTGGCCAGTGATTCCATGTCTGTGTATATCGGGCGGCAGCCTCTAAGGTGCAGGGTTGAGGAACCGGCTGGTAGTGTTCCATTATAATGTGGCCAGTGATTCCATGTCTGTGTATATCGGGCGGCAGCCTCTAAGGTGCAGGGTTGAGGAACCGGCTGGTAGTGTTCCATTATTAATGTGGCCAGTGATTCCATGTCTGTGTATATCGGGCGGCAGCCTCTAAGGTGCAGGGTTGAGGAACCGGGTGGTAGTGTTCCATTATTAATGTGGCCAGTGATTCCATGTCTGTGTATATCGGGCGGCAGCCTCTAAGGTGCAGGGTTGAGGAACCGGGTGGTAGTGTTCCATTATTAATGTGGCCAGTGATTCCATGTCTGTGTATATCGGGCGGCAGCCTCTAAGGTGCAGGGTTGAGGAACCGGCTGGTAGTGTTCCATTATTAATGTGGCCAGTGATTCCATGTCTGTGTATATCGGGCGGCAGCCTCTAAGGTGCAGGGTTGAGGAACCGGCTGGTAGTGTTCCATTATTAATGTGGCCAGTGATTCCATGTCTGTGTATATCGGGCGGCAGCCTCTAAGGTGCAGGGGTTGAGGAACCGGGTGGTAGTGTTCCATTATTAATGTGGCCAGTGATTCCATGTCTGTGTATATCGGGCGGCAGCCTCTAAGGTGCAGGGGTTGAGGAACCGGGTGGTAGTGTTCCATTATTAATGTGGCCAGTGATTCCATGTCTGTGTATATCGGGCGGCAGCCTCTAAGGTGCAGGGTTGAGGAACCGGCTGGTAGTGTTCCATTATTAATGTGGCCAGTGATTCCATGTCTGTGTATATCGGGCGGCAGCCTCTAAGGTGCAGGGTTGAGGAACCGGCTGGTAGTGTTCCATTATTAATGTGGCCAGTGATTCCATGTCTGTGTATATCGGGCGGCAGCCTCTAAGGTGCAGGGTTGAGGAACCGGCTGGTAGTGTTCCATTATTAATGTGGCCAGTGATTCCATGTCTGTGTATATCGGGCGGCAGCCTCTAAGGTGCAGGGTTGAGGAACCGGGTGGTAGTGTTCCATTATTAATGTGGCCAGTGATTCCATGTCTGTGTATATCGGGCGGCAGCCTCTAAGGTGCAGGGTTGAGGAACCGGCTGGTAGTGTTCCATTATTAATGTGGCCAGTGATTCCATGTCTGTGTATATCGGGCGGCAGCCTCTAAGGTGCAGGGTTGAGGAACCGGGTGGTAGTGTTCCATTATTAATGTGGCCAGTGATTCCATGTCTGTGTATATCGGGCGGCAGCCTCTAAGGTGCAGGGTTGAGGAACCGGGTGGTAGTGTTCCATTATTAATGTGGCCAGTGATTCCATGTCTGTGTATATCGGGCGTGCAGCCTCTAAGGTGCAGGGTTGAGGAACCGGGTGGTAGTGTTCCATTATTAATGTGGCCAGTGATTCCATGTCTGTGTATATCGGGCGGCAGCCTCTAAGGTGCAGGGTTGAGGAACCGGCTGGTAGTGTTCCATTATTAATGTGGCCAGTGATTCCATGTCTGTGTATATCGGGCGGCAGCCTCTAAGGTGCAGGGTTGAGGAACCGGCTGGTAGTGTTCCATTATTAATGTGGCCAGTGATTCCATGTCTGTGTATATCGGGCGGCAGCCTCTAAGGTGCAGGGTTGAGGAACCGGCTGGTAGTGTTCCATTATTAATGTGGCCAGTGATTCCATGTCTGTGTATATCGGGCGGCAGCCTCTAAGGTGCAGGGTTGAGGAACCGGCTGGTAGTGTTCCATTATTAATGTGGCCAGTGATTCCATGTCTGTGTATATCGGGCAGCAGCCTCTAAGGTGCAGGGTTGAGGAACCGGCTGGTAGTGTTCCATTATTAATGTGGCCAGTGATTCCATGTCTGTGTATATCGGGCAGCAGCCTCTAAGGTGCAGGGTTGAGGAACCGGCTGGTAGTGTTCCATTATTAATGTGGCCAGTGATTCCATGTCTGTGTATATCTCGGGCGGCAGCCTCTAAGGTGCAGGGTTGAGGAACCGGCTGGTAGTGTTCCATTATTAATGTGGCCAGTGATTCCATGTCTGTGTATATCGGGCGGCAGCCTCTAAGGTGCAGGGGTTGAGGAACCGGGTGGTAGTGTTCCATTATTAATGTGGCCAGTGATTCCATGTCTGTGTATATCGGGCGGCAGCCTCTAAGGTGCAGGGTTGAGGAACCGGGTGGTAGTGTTCCATTATTAATGTGGCCAGTGATTCCATGTCTGTGTATATCGGGCGGCAGCCTCTAAGGTGCAGGGTTGAGGAACCGGGTGGTAGTGTTCCATTATTAATGTGGCCAGTGATTCCATGTCTGTGTATATCGGGCGGCAGCCTCTAAGGTGCAGGGTTGAGGAACCGGCTGGTAGTGTTCCATTATTAATGTGGCCAGTGATTCCATGTCTGTGTATATCGGGCGGCAGCCTCTAAGGTGCAGGGTTGAGGAACCGGCTGGTAGCCTCCTAGTCATGGCCTGTAGCATTGGTCACATGCTGCATGCTGGCAGGAGCATTCAGCATTTCAACAACACATGAACAACAGCACTTCAACAACATGCCTATAAATTGAGCATTTAGGCTGTATAAAACGCATGCCTTATTAAGCTATACAGTGCCTTTGAATTTACTTTTTAGAAACACGAGTTTGGCCAGTCTTTGGTTTGAGGATCATGTGGTGAGTTATAAATGCCTGGTTTGGTAATTTAGCCTAGCAGAGGCTAGTGTATTCCCACGCCCTAATCACAGTCAACACAAATCTATTTTGTAACAACAATATCATGGAATGAAATAGAATACATTAGAAAATGATAGTTTCCCCAAAAATAATTTACAAGTGCACATTTGCCCACCTGATGATTTGCGGCCGCTGTGTTGATGATCATTGATGATCAGATACTTCAGTTGTAACTGGTTCTGTTTCATTCCATGTTTACAGTTGATGGACATAATGTAGAATAATAGTGAAGACATCAAAACTATGAAATAACACATATGGAATCATGTAGTAATGAAAAAAGTGTTTATAGCAACCCTTTGCCTTCATAACAGCTTTACACACTCTTGGCATTCTCTCAACCAGCTTCACCTGGAATGCTTTTCCAACAGTCTTGAAGCAGTTCTCACATATGCTGAGCACTTGTTGGCTGCTTTTCCTTCACTCTGCGGTCCAACTCATCCCAAACAATCTCAAACGGGTTGAGGTCGGGTGATTGTAGAGGCCAGGTCATCTGATGCAGCACTCCATCACTCTCCTTCTTGGTAAAATAGCCCTTACACAGCCTGGGGGGGTGTTGGGTCAGTGTCCTGTTGTAAAACAAATGGTAGTCCCACTAAGCGCAAACCAGATGGGATGGCGTATCGCTGCAGAATGCTGTGGTAGCCATGCTGGTTAAGTGTGCCTTGAATTCTAAATAAATCACAGACAGTGTCACTAGCAAAGCACCCCCACACCATCACACCATCACACCTCCTCCTCCATGCTTCACGGTGGGAACCACACATGCGGAGATCATCTGTTCACCTTCTCTGCATCTCACAAAGACACGGCGGTTGGAACCAATCCAAAGAAAAGGATAGGCGGGAGCTTTGTGGACAACAACACCCATTGTGAGGGCAGAGAGACGGGTCTTGTCAGTGTATCCATAATCTTTGATTGCACTGAATTACATTTGACTTTCTGTTACTCAAATTCAAATTCCTGTGGGATGTGGCCAATTAGCAATGTTCTCTCCAACTTGATAGTTTTCCCGATTAGTTAACACTATTAACATTTGCCTCTACTGTGGGAATTCTGATGGAATCAACACAATATTAGCCACTTTCAGTCCAACATACTGAAATAAAGCAAACTATGCAAGACTTAGTATACCAAACTAACTATGCAGTAGATTTAGTAGGCAGAGCGCATCAGAGAAGGATTCTGTAGCATTGCCAGGCACAACTCAGGCCTGTACTCTGAGCCATAGTCCTCATGCATAAGAAAACAACAAAGGAAAGAAAAGCATTGCAAGTTTACATTTTGCAAAGTTAGTGTGGGAGAGGTAGAATTGTTTTTGTTATCGATCAATAATGAAAAACCTCCTGGCATTGACAACTTAGATGGGAAGCTACTGAGGATGGTAGCTGACTCTATAGCCACTCCTATCTGTCATGTCTTTAATCTGAGCCTAGAGGAAAGTCTTTGTCCTCAGGCCTGAGGGAAGCCAAAGTCATTCCACTACCCAAGAGTGGTAAAGCGACCTTTACTGGTTCTAACAGCAGACCTAGCAGCTTGCTGCCAGCTCTTAGCAAACTGTTGTGTTTGACCGAATACAATGCTATTTCTCTGTAAAACAAATTAACAACAGACTTTCAGCATGCTTCTAGAGAAATTAATATACTTGGCCACTGTTAAAACTGTAACTTCCAGCTGGTACAGCCTCAGTGTTCACAGTAAACGGGTGCCGAAAGTTGTACAGAATTTTCACAACATTCAAGTTTGCGCTCAGCAGACCTGAAATTTGCTCAATGCCGATTCATCTTCCTCATGAGTTGAATGGGAGTCAATTCCACAATTCTGAATTGAGCCCAACCCTGATTGCTACAGATATTATGACCTATGTCTATATCTAAACCAAAGCAATTTGACTTCTTAGCAATGAAGTTGCAACTGTGAGCTGTTGTAAACCTATGTGATTGGGTACAAAGGTTGAGTCTCTAGATTCCCTTGCTGCACTGGGGAAATAATGAAATGGTTGTCATGGTGATGTAAACTGGGCCTGGTTATCTCCCAACTCGGAGGCCATGTCATTTGTTACATTTCAGCCAATTGATAAAAGCAGCTACAAGGCTGAACCTAAATGACAACTCTAAATTGATACTTATTTATATTATCCTAAAATCCTTTATCTCATTCTATTGAGTCTGTTTGTTCAACAGGTAGCCTACGCTATTAATATTGTAGCAAACAGCGGGGCAGGGAAGTGAACCCGGGTCGCTGGCGAGAAAGGCAAACACCCTACACATGGCAATAGGGTTAACCCACATGGTGGGAATTGTAACGTGGCTCACTACACAGCCCCCTCCAAAACAGGAAGTTATTGGGGCTTTTTCAGTAGACTATAGTTCAATCCTTTTAGACTCAGTAGACTATAAGTTAAACAGTTAATCACAACATGACAAGCACGGAGCCAGGGTTAAACATAGTTACATCTCTGTTGCTAGGCAGGAACTTCATTGGTTCCTCTCGCTGGTGTAGTCATGGCCCTGCCTGATGCTAGAACCTTCGTGGGCGTGGACGTTTCTTCTCTCTTCATCTGATCTGACTTCGGGTCAAATTCCTCGCTCCTCCCTAGTCCATGGCTGTCCTGCCTTATCAGTGACTGAAACCAGACTGTTGCCCTTTGCCTCCCTCCAGGCATATTCCTGGAACGGAGCCAGGGGTTAAACATAGTTCAGACTATAAGTTAAACATGGTTAATCACTGCATGACAGGTGTTGGGACTGAGTGGTACAGAAGGAAGAGGCTTGGAAGAATGCCTGCAATGTGTGAGAACTGCCTGCTATGTGTGGGAACTGTATATGATTGAGAAATTGATTATGGACCTGCCATGTTTAAGCCATGTTTAAGTACCGATTGATAGGTATGGGAATCAATTAGGGGGTCAGAATGGAGCCAGGAAATGGCTCTGCTATTTTTACAGGACAGGGCTGTTATTTTTACATGACAGGGCTGTTATTTTTACATGACAGGGTTGTTGTTTTTACATGACAGGGCTGCTATTTTTACAGGACAGGGCTGTTATTTTTACAGGACAGGACTGTTATTTTTACATGACAGGGCTGTTATTTTTACAGGACAGGGCTGTTAATTTTACAGGACAGGGCTGTTAATTTTACAGGACAGGACTGCTATTTTTACATGACAGGGCTGTTATTTTTACATGACAGGACTGTTATTTTTACATGACAGGGCTGTTATTTTTACAGGACAGGGCTGTTAATTTTACAGGACAGGGCTGCTATTTTTACATGACAGGGCTGTTATTTTTACATGACAGGCCTTGGTCCCACCACTAATGTTTCCAGACAATGAATTAGAAGGGAGAGAAGTCAGATACCACCATTATTATAAAATAAGGAAGTGGGCGGAGCGGTCAAGAGGTGAAAACTGGAGACAATGGTGGAGTAACCAAACAGGGAGGGATTAAGCTAAAATGGATGTAAAATGAGTAAGGATGAAACTGTATATAAACTGAGAGCTGAGAGGTGGAAAGTTAGATGCTCTGCAGACCACCTCGGCTATATTATCTGTGTAATAAAGTCTATCTTAATTCTACAAAAACTCTGAAAGTACTTTTTGTTTCACTGACGACAAATACAATTTTCGACATCAAAGGCACTATTCAGCCCCCTCACACGTCCAGGCTTTCTGATGGCCTCATGGCCACCATCCCACTTCTGTAGCAAACGGCGGGGCAGGGAAGCAAACCCAGGTTGTTGGCGTGAAAGGCAAACACCCTACACATCATGCCATTGGCAGGCCATCAGGCTGCAAAGTAAGGATCCTAACAGGGATTATTGATGTAAAATGTTGGTAGAATGTATACATTGGGATAGTAGTAAGGATCCTACCAGGGATTATTTATGTATGATGTTGGTAGAATGTATACATTGGGAGAGTAGTAAGGATCCTACCAGGGATTATTTATGTATGATGTTGGTAGAATGTATACATTGGGATAGTAGTAAGGATCCTACCAGGGATTATTTATGTATGATGTTGGTAGAATGTATACATTGGGATAGTAGTAAGGATCCTACCAGGGATTATTGATGTATGATGTTGGTAGAATGTATACATTGGGATAGTAGTAAGGATCCTACCAGGGATTATTTATGTATGATGTTGGTAGAATGTATACATTGGGATAGTAGTAAGGATCCTACCAGGGATTATTGATGTATGATGTTGGTAGAATGTATACATTGGGATAGTAGTAAGGATCCTACCAGGGATTATTTATGTATGATGTTGGTAGAATGTATACATTGGGATAGTAGTAAGAGGCCGGTGGGTAAATGACTAAGATTCAAGCCTCCCGTCAGTTAGGGAGATTTGTTTCTTTATTGTGTGTTTAGTTGTACCTTTACCTTCCTGTAGTTGGCCATTTGGAAGGATTCTGTATGGAGAAATGGTCTAAGATCACTCCCAATGTGTTCTCCAACTCATAAAACATTTTAGAAAAAGCCTCAGTGCCGTTATCCTCACAGGGGAGTTATTGAAAGGGTGTCAAATTTGACCCCTACCTTTTTGAGAAAAAAAATATTTTTTGTTAAACAAAATCTCTTTCTCTGAGCAATTTCTCTTAGCAATTGTATAAAATAATTTAATTTCCTTTTTTTTGGCATACAATATAGCTCAGTATTTGAATTATTTATTTTATACAGTCATTTTTACTCATCTTTATCAAGGGAGTCAATAATTTGGGACCCCATTTTATGGTTCAAAGTTAGAGATATGTTGAAACTGGATCCATCATAATGATTCTACATTTTATAGTATGCCATGGCCATTACTGGCCAAAGGTTAAACTACTGTTCTGTTAATGCTATACTATGGTGTTGTGCCACTAGACTTTGACCAGATATTATTGCATCCAAAGATCAACTGTTCCTAGAACACAGATACAGAGCCACTTGTCATCAGGAAGGTGCTCTCTCAGCACAACGGAAAATATCTCAGTGACTTGACATGTTCTGGTTGTGAATACAGGCTACAAGGTAAGACTCTTCCAAGGGATTATTGTAAAGTGTGTAGGGAAATTAAATATATGGTGTTATTATAGTATAGAGAATGACAGTAAAACACTCAGATCTAACAGTCCATTTCACCTGGGACAGGTACGTGACAGTTCAATCATACAAAATGGCGCTAACTGGGCGTAGGCAAGTCAGATTCAAAAACATATTGTTCATATGTCGTATTATATGATTCGTATATCGTGGTTATTTTACAATTTGTAAAAATGTTAATGTATCATAGATCTAAATAATCTTTCAGAATATCAGAACATTTGTTGTTTTCAAAATTACAATGAGCTACTGCTTCCTGTGTAATTTGGTATGAAACCTGAACGTACTTTTCTTAACATTGATATTACGAATTAAATTCAATAATATCATAGTAATAGCAGACCTGTTGAACAAAGCAACACACTAGAATGAGTGGAATTATTACAAGAGAAAGTGAGACATTATTATCATTTTTATTTTATTTTATTTTAGTTTTAGATCAGCTTTAATATTTCAGATAGATTGTAACTTCCATCAATCCCCCATGATTATTATTATTATTATTATTATTATTACTATTATTATTATTAGTTCCACTACATGGAGAAAAGGTTAACAGTCATGACATTTACATTTGAGTCATTTAGCAGACGCTCTTATCCAGAGCGACTTCCATGAGCAATTAAGTGCCTTGCTTAAGGGCACATCGACAGATTTTTCACCTAGTCGGCTCGGGGATTAGAACCAGCGACCTTTCGGTTACTGGCACAACGCTCTTACCCACTAAGCTACCTGCTCACTAAACTATGTGTTGATGTGATTGCATTAAATCACCTGACTGTTTGAACGTGTCTGTTAGTAAATGTTTTATTTCTAAGAGATAATGAATAAAATAGAACAATTGACCTTCAATAATTAGTTGTCACTGTGTTAACCACAACCAAACTGTTGGATCTCTGTTTAGGGGTCAGTGCTCTAAAATGAGTCTCTCTGGGGAGAGAGAGGAGGGGGGCTCTGCCTCTAAAATGAGTCTCTCTGGGGAGAGAGAGGAGGGGGTCCCTCCCTCTAAAACAAGTCTCTCTGGGGGACATGACACCAAAGCTAAGAGGTGAGATAACAATGTTGTTTAAGAATTTATAAGGAGTTTATTTCTAAAACGTTATATCCACAATTTTTTCACCTTTGTTATTTTACATCAGAAATGATTGCTTATGGGTACCTTCATGTGCGTGTAAAATATTGTTGTTCTAAGATTTTTATTAATAAATTTTTGCGTATTAATTTTTGTTAAGCAAAACGCTATATAGCTGGAATGAAATGTTTGTATCCTGTATATTTGACTGTGATATGTGGTTGTCTCACCAGCACACACACACACACACACACACACACACACACACACACACACATCTTTACCAGCATACACACACACATCTATAGAAGTTCTGGATGACACAATCATTGATCCTACTCTTAGTTATTGTCTAATATGATGTCATGCAGAACCTTATTGTTTTTACTAATTCTGATCGTTGTTACAAGCGGAATTTTGACAATATTACCGTCAAATCAACACACTCTTCACTCCTGTTTAAACCAAAAAGGGTTCTATCACCTGCTTAATATATGGAAGCACTAAAAGTTCTATATAGAATCCCTTTTATAGGGTTCTTTGATCAGAACTCTAGAGGTTCTTCTTCCCTGAACCAAAATGGTTCCATATAGAACCCTGCATGGTGCCATTTATGAATTATGGCTACTACTATTAAATAGGAATATTTTTAGCTAAGAATATAATTTATAGGACAATAGGAATGGTTGTAAAATCCCAATATTCATTTAAAATGATCCTTAGAAATAGCAGTGCTGGGGGTTTGGAAAGCCATAGTCAGTCAATCAACAACAGAATAATACTCTTATGATAAATATGTATCTTTAACTTACAGTCTGTGCATACTATGTGACTAGAAAGGCTAAAAATGCATGTATGACATCACAGCGCAGTTGAAAAAAATATGGCAGGTGGAAATCAAAAGAGGATGTTCTACGGAGATAGGTGGGCGGGGCTGAGAGTAGCAGAGGGGTGGGATTAAAAAAGATCATGTTCGGTAATAGTCATTACTGTAAACACTATAGATGTCTGAGTACTATCTATTAAAAATGTAATGTGTATAATTTATTATTATTATTATTATTATTATTATTATTATTATTATTATATAAAAGTAATTACTGTGTATAAAAGTATTGTATGGGGGGTAGAATTGATCTTGGTTATATGCAAACACACTGTTGGCCAGGGAGGCATCTCTTTGTTTGAACGATGGCCCACGTCAACTCTGGCTGACTTCTTTACAATACAATACATTACAATACAATACAACTTTGTCCATTAGTTACAGCAAACAACAAAAGTGTGTCGTCTGCTCTGTTCTTAACCCCCCCAAACAGCAGACCTCACTCATACAGTTGAGACCAGCACAGGTTCAAGCTGCAGTGCAGGGCCCCTGGATGGAGAGCATGTTGTGGGGTTAAGGGCCTTGCTCAAGGTGAATGTTTTGAGGACGGGAACCCAGCAGTCCTCCAGTGATCAGATCAATTCCGCCCGTTTTTTCCAGCGCCTGGCCCGGGATTCAAACCGGACACTTTTCGGCCACAGGTCCAACTCATTTGCCGCTGGGCGAAAACCTGAGTTAATCTTCAGAAATAAGCAAGAGTTAATCTGCCAAAATGAAGACAAAATGTTATGCAGACATCATTATTATGATAACATACATGCAGTTGTCATCAGCTGCAGCCACAAGAGAGAGAGCCTCTGATAGTTCTGGGTAACTGCCAGACTGAGCAAAACATAGATAGTGTGTTAAAAGACATGTAATGATTAACTAGGCTATTGAATCACCAAGACTTATTATACATAATTATTATACAGAAATCATTGTCAAAAGCTAAAGAGATACTGTTCCATGTAGGTCTATATTATTTATGGATTGATCATATAGAAATATAAATATTATTTTAACTACTCCAAAGCAATTACATGTGGCACAGGAACCACTGACTCGCTGCATGTTTCTATTATCAAGACAACTGCTGGTACCTCTTAACTAGTTAGGACAGCTCATGAGGTCTCCTAAATATCTGCCGACTAAGTGGGACTAGAGGCTTCATGCATAGCTTAAATTTATACCCATAAGAGTAGAAGTCTTTATTCTCAGCACTTATACGACACATTTTCTACTCTGAGACGCTTTTTGGATATGGGCCCAGATCTCAAAATATTGTAACGACCCAGTGTTAAATGAGTCTGTCTGGGGAGAGAGAGGACCAATTTTCTACTCTGAGACACTTTTTGGATACGTGCCCAGATCTCAAAATCTTGTTATGAAAAAATGAATAATTTTGTTTTACATAATAATAATAATAATAATAAAGGAAAATAAATGAAAAAACGTAAAAACGAATAATTTTTGTTTTACATAATAAAAAATGAATTTTACTAATATAAGCCACTGTAAAGACTGGGTTTAGTTTATTATGTGGCTCTGCTCATGTCCGCGTTCTGGAACTGTCCGCGTCCACGTCCAGAACTGTCCGCGTCCACGTACGGTATGGCGCCAAGCATATTGTCCAGTTACGCGCTGAGTGGACTGAGGTGATGTTGGGGAACAACGACGGAGTTTGTTACAGTGTTGAGACGCCGACGTTTCTTGTTCAATTTGCTTTTTTGCGTAATGGTCAGTGACAGTATGAGTGTAGCCAGATCCTTTTCACTCGCTATCCTTGTTTCATCTTGTGGTTCACCGGATTCCAGTTAGGCGCAGAGTGGACGTTACAGTGTTGAGACACCGAAGTTTATAGTTAGGTTGCGTCAATTCGAATCTGGTTTTGGAACAAAAGAGGTGAACACACGTCTTCTAAAATGTACTAGTATTTTAATTAATGGAGACACTTGAATTGGTAAATATGATGTTCGTATATACGGGCCCACTGAAAAACCACGCAGGGCAGACAGAGAACTAACTTTTTCAACCCAATGTTCTTCTTTAATACTCTGACAGAGATAGTTCCTGCTCCAGGCTGGGCCTGTCAGAGTAGAGGCTGAGCGTGGTTTAAACTTACCCAGCCTATCGATGGCGCACAGGCTGGTCCCAGCCCCTTGGCGCTTCACTGTTGCCAGGCATTAGTTGTTATCTTTACAACTTGTCTCGAGTCAGCAACCTCAGACATAGTTTGTCCTTCTTTGTGGCAGAACACATGTCCTTGAGCGGTTTAACAAAGAGGCAGAGTGTGTGAGTCACAAGTCTGTCTCAGCCTACCCCCTAACGGTTCCTCACATTAATCACAGCTTGTTATGTTAAACAATCTATATCAGTACAGCACAAACCTCTTATGTTTCATCATAATGTATTATTTCTAAGCTAGGCATCACATCTAATTATAAGAAAATAGATCCCAACATTATTGTTCAATTTGCTTTTGCTTTACGGTCAGGGACAGTATGAGTGTAGCCAGTTCCTTTTCACTCGCTATCCTTGTTTAATTTTGTGGTTCACCGGATTCATCATCATCCTCGAGGGACAGACGAACGACCTGCTAGCTAGCCAAGCTAGTCGGTACAGCTAGCTAAGCTAGCTACTCTACCAGCAGCATCCTAGTTATACTAGCTACCACTACATCATCACCGGCTGCCTGCATTTCTTGTGGACCGATGGAGCTCGCTGGTTGTTTCTTCCACCTGTTAAATACCGTGGAGGGCTTCTCCCTCTCTCGTTGACGGATGCTGGCCTATGCTCCCTCTGTCCGGTTCTCCTCTCTTCACTAGATGGACAGTAACTTTAGTGTTTAACCCCTCTGTGTCCAAGGACTGAACTTTTGAATATTATTTTTGGGGCGCCTCAAGTGACATTTTTTACAACGTTTATTTCAGATAAAATTAGTTCATTGCATTCGCCATGGAGCCCAGTTTCATAATATTACCTTTTGTCCCTAGTTAAAAAACAGGCCTTATTTTTGGTCATTTTTTACCCTACCAGCTCCTATTAGTTCTATTGACTCCCCTTCTGAACATTCTATTCCCAGCCCATTATTTTGCATCACAATTGCAGCTTCGTCAAAGTTTACCCTGTAGGTTAATACGGTCAAGTATCTTATTGTTTTCTTTATTATTATTAACAAGTTTACAATTACTTGGTGAGCGCCCTCACTGTTCCCCTTCGTACATATTGCAATTACCAAAAGTGCTAGGATGGATGGCGGATAGTCATCAAACGTTAAACATTTTCTGGTCATGGTTAACCATATTTGTTTTCAGAAAAAGGTGTACAACCTAAACAAAACGCATGTCCCTGTCCTCTTTTTCAAGATGTGGCCGATTTAAACAGCCAGAATAATTTTTTTAAATTAAGAAACAACCATTTTTTTTACAACATGTTGTTTCTAAATGGCTGCTGGGTAATTTCATATGCATCGACATCTTCGTTCGTAGGCATCAAATTGAGCGAATGCTGCGCAGGTTCACTGAGTTGCAAACCAAATGGGTATAATGGGGTGATTGTTGTCTAATCGGGTGGTCTAGCTAATGGATTTGTAGATCTGATGCAGTTGCTGCCTCAGATTATGAGCCTAGCAAGTGTCATGAATGAGTTATGTAGTACCCACATACGGCCACAAGGAGGAGCAAGAGAGCTATAAACCCATACTGTTTTTCGCATTAAAATCCCTAAACCTAACAATCAATCAAATGTATTTATAAAGCCCTTTTTACACCAGCAGATGTCACAAAGTGCTATACAGAAACTGTTACATTTACATTTACATTTTAGTCATTTAGCAGACGCTCTTATCCAGAGTGACTTACAGTTAGTGAATATATATACAGTGGGGAGAACAAGTATTTGATAGACTGCCGATTTTGCAGGTTTTCCTACTTACAAAGCATGTAGAGGTCTGTAATTTTTATCATAGGTACACTTCAACTGTGAGAGACGGAATCTAAAACAAAAATCCAGAAAATCACATTGTATGATTTTTAAGTAATTAATTTGCATTTTATTGCATGACATAAGTATTTGATACATCAGAAAAGCAGAACTTCATATTTGGTACAGAAACCTTTGTTTGCAATTACAGAGATCATACGTTTCCTGTAGGTCTTGACCAGGTTTGCACACACTGCAGCAGTGATTTTGGCCCACTCCTCCATACAGACCTTCTCCAGATCCTTCAGGTTTCGGGGCTGTCGCTGGGCAATACAGACTTTCAGCTCCCTCCAAAGATGTTCTATTGGGTTCAGGTCTGGAGACAGGCTAGGCCACTCCAGGACCTTGAGATGCTTCTTACGGAGCCACTCCTTAGTTGCCCTGACTGTGTGTTTCGGGTCGTTGTCATGTTGGAAGACCCAGCCACGACCCATCTTCAATGCTCTTACTGAGGGAAGGAGGTTGTTGGCCAAGATCTCGCGATACATGGCCCCATCCATCCTCCCCTCAATACGGTGCAGTCATCCTGTCCCCTTTGCAGAAAAGCATCCCCAAAGAATGATGTTTCCACCTCCATGCTTCACGGTTGGGATGGTGTTCTTGGGGTTGTACTCATCCTTCTTCTTCCTCCAAACACGGCGAGTGGAGTTTAGACCAAAAAGCTCTATTTTTGTCTCATCAGACCACATGACCTTCTCCCATTCCTCCTCTGGATCAGATGGTCATTGGCAAACTTCAGACGGGCCTGGACATGCGTTGGCTTGAGCAGGGGGACCTTGTGTGCGCTGCAGGATTTTAATCCATGACGGCGTAGTGTGTTACTAATGGTTTTCTTTGAGACTGTGGTTCCAGCTCTCTTCTGGTCATTGACCAGGTCCTGCCGTGTAGTTCTGGGCTGATCCCTCACCTTCCTCATGATCATTGATGCCCCACGAGGTGAGATCTTGCATGGAGCCCCAGACCGAGGGTGATTGACCGTCATCTTGAACTTCTTCCATTTTCTAATAATTGCACCAACAGTTTTTGCCTTCTCACCAAGCTGCTTGCCTATTGTCCTGTAGCCCATCCCAGCCTTGTGCAGGTCTACAATTTTATCCCTGATGTCCTTACACAGCTCTCTGGTCTTGGCCATTGTGGAGAGTTTGGAGTCTGTTTGATTGAGTGTGTGGACAGGTGTCTTTTATACAGGTAACGAGTTCAAACAGGTGCAGTTAATACAGGTAATGAGTGGAGAACAGGAGGGCTTCTTAAAGAAAAACTAACAGGTGTGTGAGAGCCGAATTCTTACTGGTTGGTAGGTGATCAAATACTTATGTCATGCAATAAAATGCAAATTAATTACTTAAAAAATCATACAATGTGATTTTCTGGATTTTTGTTTTAGATTCCGTCTCTCACAGTTGAAGTGTACCTATGATAAAAATTACAGACCTCTACATGCTTTGTAAGTAGGAAAACCTGCAAAATCGGCAGTGTATCAAATACTTGTTCTCCCCACTGTATATATATATTTTTAATAGATTACCTTACTTATAACCTATTTTAGCCGTAACCCTAACCCCTAATTCTAGGATAGGGTAGCCTAGAACACTTTTAGAAACCATTTTAGTAATAATATTATTTTAGTAAATACAATTATAGTACTAAATAACATTTTGATTATTTTGTTAATCAACACCTGTCAAGCGTTTTGCTGTTTTTTCGTTGTTATTTGTTATTTTATGATATTTATTATTGCAAGGCAGAACGCTTGATAAATAATACACATTTGTTTTATTTTTCAAATGTGGTTTGAACTTGGTGACCTAGTAACCTCTATGTGAAAGTCCAGCAATTGGCGTGGGATAGGTGGTGCAGGTTTGAGACTGATCTAAGGAATTAACAAGAAAAATACACTTAATTCTCAGCTGCCTCACCAATTTCTGTACATTAATTAATTACTTTGAATTGCTAAATATTTCCAATAGATGGCAGCATAAGACCACGAAGCATCAGTTATAGGCTACAAGCAACAATATTGATTGACATCAAATAGGATGCAACCAAATACTATATGTCCCATGATTATCTAAAATGGTCACTCATTACTTTAGCTAGCTATATATCTCTTATTAGACATGTGTTGCTTTTGGAAGAGCAATTAAATAGTGACTATAGCAGGTGTTGAACCCCGGGTAAATAATCACTAGTCAGATGCACTAACCTCAACCCTAGTATACACGTATGATAAAAAAATATTTTAATATCTGGTATTGGGAGTAAACAACCTCGGAACAGATAAGACAAGAGTGCGTCTTCCAGCCGGCCAATAAATTACATCATGTAACCCTTGCGGTTAGCAAATGTACCTCAACATGCCCCTCGCTTGTGCTAGAAGGCAGAGTGCTCGCTGCTGGTTGATGAATCTGACAATGAATGTACTAGGAAAATACGTTTTTCTCGACCAGAGGTGACTAAATTTATGTTCAGGCTTATTGATAATTGTTATAGTAATGAAGTATAATTTCAAAACATGAGCATAAAAATAGCTAATAATAAACATGAATCATCATTATATTATTTCACAGTAATCTGTTAAATGCTTTTTCAGTCGTTCCTCTTGCATTAGCAGTGTGGAAAAGGACAGTAAAAAGCGTGTGCAGGAGTTTTCCCGTGAGGGGGAGTGGTGGTGTATCCAGGGAGAAAACTAAACTAACCTTCTGAAATTTCATTCGTGGTCTTATGCTGCCATCTATTGGAATTATTTAGTAACTGCAGTAGTACTGAATAAAGTTTATCCTTACTAAAGTAGTAATTACTGAGAATTGCAAAATATGACATTTTCTAGTTTATTTTACCACTTACAACCATAACATAACAATGTATAGCATAACAAACAATGAAACTAACAAAAACCAAAAACACCATACATTTAGTTAACTATATATATATATATTTAAACTATTTATTTAGATGGGTGACATTATCTGGCAAAGTAACACCACTGTAGATAAAGAAGAGCTCTCCAGTAGGTGAACCAAAACATTCAAAGGCCATTTTCTCAAAATTGAGGTTACAAGTTAATCATCTTTCAAAGCAGAATTACTTTCCCATTGTTCCTCAACTGTAGTGTATGATATACCTTTTTCTAGCTGAGTCTCTACTTTTATCCAAAGTAAAAAAAAAACACAATTTCAAATTTTGCTACATTTGACTGTGTAAAACCTAGCAGTACTACTTATTTCTCTGCGAGTGAGGCAGATATGTAGCATTTTGCAAAAAAACTTGATTATTTGTCTCTCTGAAATGAAACCATCAAGAGATAGATGTTAAACAAATACATGTCTGTCATTTAACAACCCCATGCCATGATTAGCTAGTGAAAAAAGACACCAATATCTTTCATAATTTCTTTAAACAATAGAAGCTAATTGACGAACATTTCTGAAAATTGATATATAGCGTTTTGGAATGAAACTCTTCTCATGTTTCCCCATCTGAGCTCAGACTAGATAAGAGACGTAATGTTTGTCTCTGTTGTGTTGAAGCCCAATCAAGCAGGAGAGACCAGCCTCCTCTGTACCCAGCTGTGTGTCCATGAAGAGTGACCGGTCTAAGGGTCTTCCTATATACTTCAGAGAGGGAGACTTTTCTACTGAACAAAGGTAAGAAGAACTCATGGGTCATGGTCAGTGAGTTAAACAACACTGTCTCTAGTAATTTCTCCTCTCCCATTTTCCCATTATTTTTGTTGTTTTAATATTCCATAGGCTAATCATTTTTTCAATTTTCATAGTCCTGAAACAATATTAAACAAACAAAACATTCCCTCCCTGTGTGTGTGTGTGTGTGTGTGTGTGTGTGTGTGTGTGTGTGTGTGTGTGTGTGTGTGTGTGTGTGTGTGCGTGTTTGTGTGTGTGTGTGTGTGTGTGTGTGTGTTGTGTGTGTGTGTGTGTGTGTGTGTGTGTGTGTGTGTGTGTGTGTGTGTGTGTGTGTGTGTGTGTGTGTGTGTGTGTGTGTGTGTGTGTGTGTGTGTGTGTACTCCCTGGATGAGGAAATGTAATCTCATGTTTTGTCCACAGAAACCAACAGGAGAGATCAGAGTCAGAGATTCTCCGTGGTCAGTCTTCCCAGAGTCATCAAACAGACCTAGCCTCCATATTCAGTGTATGTGGTCCTGTTATGTACATTTGTTTTTGTTTACCTCAAGTAAAGTTGATCTGTCAATCATTCATGAATGTGTTAATGAGAAGCATTTATTCTCTTGCTTAACTTATTTACTTTATTTATTTCAGTTGCTTGAAGAGAATATTATGACATTTGTGAAGAACGAGCTGAAGATGTTCAAGAGGATTCTTAGTCCAGAACTCCGAGAAGGCTTTGAGAGTCAGAAGCAGGATAAGGAAGTGGTGGATGCTGAAGATGAGAAGCAGGAGAGCAGTGCCAGGGAGGGGGCTCTGAAGATCACACTGCACGTCCTGAGGAAAATGAACCAGAAGGAGCTTGCTGACACACTGGAGAAAAGTAAGAGCTGTCTGCCTCATGTTGAATGCTGTTTTAGAACATTTAAAAGCTGTAGCTAAAGTACAGTTAAAGTAGCTGTGTAACTCAATGATATTGTAGCAGCCTTAACACAACACCTAGTGACCTCATCAAGTAGCAGCAGGGATGTGTTGTGGTGATTCATTTAGACACAGAGAGAGAGAGAGAGAGAGAGAGAGAGAGAGAGAGAGAGAGAGAGAGAGAGAGAGAGAGAGAGAGTGAGAGAGAGCGAGAGAGAGAGAGAGAGAGAGGAGAGAGAGAGAGAGAGACAGAGAGAGAATACCAATAATAATATAATCAGTCACACCAGTCTGTAATGCATTATGAAAACATGTACAGATTTATACAGACAGTTAAGAGAATCAATTATTATAATTTAAACTTTATAACACAGTTTTACAAAACTATAGGCATTAAATCAGACGTAATATTAATATCCTCTGTGTTATTTCTAGATTCAGATGAGCTTGCTGTGATTTGCCAACGTGAACTCAAATCTAATCTAAAGAAGAAGTTTCAATGTGTATTTGAGGGGATCGCTAAACAAGGAAACCCAACACTTCTCAATAAGATCTACACAGAGCTCTACATCACAGAGGGTGGAAAAGGAGAGGTCAATAATGAACATGAGCTGAGACAGATTGAGACAACAACCAGGAAACAAGCAAGACCAGAGACTGCAATCAAATGTAACGACATCTTCAAACCCTTAACTGGACAAGACAAACTTATCAGAACTGTGCTGACAAAGGGAGTCGCTGGCATTGGAAAAAACAGTCTCTGTGCAGAAGTTCATTCTGGACTGGGCTGAAGGAAAAACAAATCAGGATGTCCAATTTGTATTTTCATTCCCTTTTCGGGAGCTGAATTTGATGAAAATGGAAAAACACACTTTGATTGAACTTCTCAGTCACTTCTCAATGGAAACCAAAGAATCAAGAATCTCCAACTACGACAAGTACAAAGTTCTGTTAATCTTTGATGGTCTGGATGAGTGCCGACTGCCCCTAGACTTCAAGAAGAACAAGATGTGTTGTGACGTCACAGAGTCAACCTCAGTGGATGTTCTGCTGACAAATCTCATCAAGGGAAATCTGCTTCCCTCTGCTCTCCTCTGGATAACTACCCGACCTGCAGCAGCCAATAAGATCCCTTCAGGGTGTGTTGACAAGGTGACAGAGGTACGAGGGTTCAATGACCCAAAGAAGGAGGAGTACTTCAGGAAGAGATTCAGTGATGAGGACCTGGCCAGCAGAATCATCTCACACATAAAGACATCAAGGAGCCTCCACATCATGTGCCACATTCCAGTCTTCTGTTGGATTTCTGCAACAGTCCTTGAACACATGTTGAAACATAAGAGAGAAGAGATGCCCAAGACTCTGACTGAGATGTACTCACACCTTGTGGTGTTTCATACCGAACAGAAGAATGAAAAGTATCTTGGGAAAGAAGAGACAGGTCCACACTGGAATAAAGAGAGCATTCTGTCACTGGGAAAACTGGCTTTTCAACAGCTTTTGAATGGCAATCTGATTTTCTATGAAGAAGACCTGAAAGAGGCTGGCATTGATGTCAATGAAGCCTCAGTGTACTCAGGATTGTGCACACAGATCTTTACAGATGAATGTGGGCTGTACCAGGACAAGGTGTACTGCTTCGTGCATCTGAGCATTCAGGAGTTTCTGGCTGCTGTATATGTGTTCCTCTCATTCATCAACAACAATGAGAATCTAATGGCCAAACCTCAATCAACGTCCAGCAACTTTTCTTCGCTGTTCAGAGACTACAAGCCTGAAGTTACCTTCTACAAGAGTGCTGTGGATAAAGCCTTACAAAGTGAGACGGGAAACCTGGACCTTTTCCTTCGCTTCCTTCTGGGCCTCTCACTGGAGTCCAATCAGAAGCACTTACGAGGTCTACTGACAAAGACAAGAAGCAGCTCACAGAGCCATGAAGAAACAGTCAAGTACATCAAGGAGAAGATCAGGGAGAATCCCTCTCCAGAGAGGTGCATCAATCTGTTCCACTGTCTGAATGAACTGAATGACCATTCTCTAGTGGAGGAGATCCAAAGCTACCTGAGATCAGGAAGTCTCTCAGAAGCCAAACTGTCACCTGCACAGTGGTCAGCTCTGGTCTTTGTGTTGCTGACTTCAGAAAAGGAGCTGGATGTGTTTGACCTGAAGAAATACTCCAGATCAGAGGAAGGTCTTCTGAGGCTGCTGCCAGTGGTCAAAGCCTCCAGAGCTGCTCTGTGAGTACATAAAATGTCATTTAAGTACTAATCATCAGGAAGAAATATTCAGTTTAGAGAAATATATGTATTATTGAAAAACATATTGAATCAATGCATTGATGTTCACATTAGTATAACAATATGACCATACAATTCTAGGAGACAGAAGATGAATCTATATGTTGTTTTTAGAGAATAAACCCAATGCATCTTCCATTGTCCTTCTACACTACTGGTGTTAAATTAACAGTGTGTTTGTGAAATCATGATGATCTCTCTGTCAGGCTGTCAGGCTGTGGAGTCACAGAGAAAGGCTGTGCTTCTCTGGTCTCAGCTCTGAAGTCAAACCCCTCACACCTGAGAGAGCTGGATCTGAGTAACAATGACCTGAAGGATTCAGGAGTGAAGCTGCTCTCTGCTGGACTGGGGAATCCCCACTGTAAACTGGAGACTCTGAGGTCAGTATTCCTGTAGTTGGTCAACAAGTGATAACTGTTCAACAGATCCACATGTGTTTACCAGGAGCACATAGTCCACACTATATGTGTATGGACAGTGAAGCTTACAGTTAAACATTTGGTGCTATGCTCCAGCATTTTGGATTTGAGATAGAATGTTTCATATTAGGTGACAGTATATAATGTCACCTTTTATTTGAGGGTATTTTAATACATATTTGTGTTACTGTTTAGAAATGAAAGCACTTTATGTATCTAGTTCTCCCATTTGAAAAAGTTGTAATAATTTGGACATATTCACTTATATTGTATTAAAGTAGTCATAAGTTTAGTATTTGGTCCCATATTCCTTACCTGCAGT
>NW_025534014.1:122500-257500 GCF_020615455.1 Coregonus clupeaformis | reverse complement strand
CACACACACACACACACACACACACACACTGGACACACACACACTGAACACACACACACACACACACACATTGGACACACACACACACACACTGGACATACATTGGACACACACACATACACACTGGACACACACACACACACACCTGACACACACACAAACACACTGAACACACACACACACACACACACACACACACACTAGACAAACACACACACTAGACATTCACACACACACACACACACACACACACACACACACTGGACACACACACACTGAACACACACACACACACACTGAACACACATAAACACACTAGACACACACACACACACTGAACACACACACACTGAACACACACACACTGGACACACACACACTTGACACATACACACACACACACACACACACACTGGACACACAGTGGACACACAGTGGACACACACACACACACACACACACACACACACACACACACACACACTGGACATACACACACACACTGGACACACACACACATGCTGGACACACACACACACTGGACACATTTCCATGTGTTGTATTCTGATGAAAGGAAATCCCATATAGCCTACTGGACAGGACTTTGCTATGGCATCTTCTGTTTGGGTGTCTCAGGTCAGGTCTGAGCCATGATCAGAATGTGTCTCTGTGTCTATTTCCGGCCCTGCCATTTCTACCTGTCCTGATCTAGTGTTTCACCCCTGACCTCCTCACACCGTCTCACTGTCCATGTCTGCTTTTAGCTCCCACCTCTACTTCACTGTGTTATAATGGACCTTATGCTTGTTATGTCACCTCTGGAACCAGTTATCAAACATACTGACCTTTCTGACCCTATCCCATGGCCCTACTTTCTACAACTGAACATTTAAATTCCTCTATGAGTTTTGTTTTGTGTCCATTTACTTATGTATGTATTTGTTGTATATTGGGGTTGTGCTGCAGAGCATCATGGGGGTTTGTATGTATTGAGATGATCACGTTCCAGATAAATGGTTGAGCTGATTCCTTTTTCCTGTCTCATCATTATTGAATTATTATACAGACGTGGTTATGAATTCCACGAGACATAACAAAAGATTGGCGATGAGTTAGTCTGAATCTACAGGAACTATTCTGTCTGGAAGAAGTGGGTTTTTACAACTGTTTAAAACTGTTATTTTCTGGGGTACAGAATAGGCTAATGTTAGCACAGTGTATTGCTAGCAGAGGCAAGTGCATAGTCGAGCTAGCTAAGAAAGAGAGTTAACCAGTGGTTTAAAGTACTTAAGTAAAAATACTTTAAAGTACTACTTAAGTAGTTTTTTGGGGTATCTGTACTTGACTTTACTATTCATATTTTTGACTACTTTTACTTCACTACATTCCTAAAGAAAATAATGTACTTTTTACTCCATACATTTTCCCTGACACCCAAAAGTACTCGTTACATTTTGAATGCTTAGCAGGACAGAAAATGTTCCAATTCACACACTTATCAAGAGAACATCCCTACTGCCTCTGATCTGGCAGACTCACTAAACACAAATGCTTTGTTTGTAAATTGTCTGGCTGAACGTACATTTTAAAAACAAGAAAATCGTCTGGTTTGCTTTATGTAAGGAATTTGAAATGACTTATACTTGTACTTTTTCTTTTGATACTTTAGTATATTTGAGCAATTACATTTACTTTTGATACTTAAGTATATTTAAAACCAAATACTTTTAGACTTTTACTCAAGTAGTATTTTACTGGGTGACTTTCATTTTAGTTGAGTCATTTTCTATTAAGGTATCTTTACTTTTACTCAAGTATGACAATTGGGTACTTTTTCCACCACTGGAGTTAACATCGTCATGGACGGCAGAAAAGGACTGGAGACGGACATCGGAGCTGGAAAACAACGTGATTAAAAAGGAGGAATATACAGTGATTAAAGGATAGGACATTTATTCAACTGTGAAGACAAACCTTTTAATTAAATCTGCTAAATGAGTGAACTTAGGAGGAAACGTCAGTGAGTGAAGGGAATGAAGATCACGTGACTGAGGAAAATATTGCTTTGGTTGAGGACAATATTGAAGTGAGTGACAATCAGGAGCTTATTGAGAAACGAAAAATGGCTGGAATTGTTGGAAACATTGGACAGTTTGATGAAAGTATTGAGCAGTGGAGCTCATATACAGAACGGTTTGAATATTTAGTTCTTGTAAATGACATGGATGAGGACAACATTGTGCCTACATGTTTTAGTGTAATGGGGCCAAAGACATTTAATTTACTAGGCAGCCTGCTACAGCCAGACAGAACAGGTAATAAGACGTATGGGGATATTGTGGAGATACTTAAAGGACATTTTTCACCAGAACCACTAGTTAATGCTGAAAGGTTCAGGTTCCACAGGAGACATCTGGAAGAGGGAGAATCAGTAACAATGTTTGCTGCTGCATTAAAGAAACTACCAGAACACTGAGTTTAATGCTGTTCTAAATGACATCATTAGAGACAGACTAGTATGTGGGCTACGGAGTGAAGCTACACAAAAGAGACTGTTGACTGAAAGTCATCTGACCTTGGCAAAGGACATTGGAATCAGTGTGTCCATGGAACTAGCTGCTAAAGAGGCTCACCAGTTGAGTTCATCAGGAACTTAGTGGGTTCATCTAACAATCCTAATCATCAGCTGATACATTTTAATCTCATACACAGGGTATACCTTCCACCTAGAAAACATCATTTAATAGAAATCACAACCACTCCTCTGTGTGATCTATGTAATCAAGGTGCCTTGGACTCCTTTAATTATATGTACTGGGAGTGACCAGGGGACATGTTTTGAAAAGAGGTATCCTCATACCTTGTTTCCCCAAACTGTTATTACTGAATGATAATTCACCTCTGTCATTACAGCCAAGACGTATAATGTTGGAGGGTGTGTTGGGGTGGTCCCAGGAGGGGTTGGAGGGTGGGTTGGGGTGGTCCCAGGAGGGGGTTGGAGGGTGGTTGGGGTGGTCCCAGGAGGGGTTGGAGGGTGGGTTGGGGTGGTCCCAGGAGGCTTGGGGGTGGGTTGGGGTGGTCCCAGGAAGGGTTGGAGGTGGTGGGGTGGGTCCCAGAGGGGTTGGAGGGTGGGTTGGGATGGTCCAGGAGTGGTTGGGGGGTGGGTTGGGGGTGGTCCCAGGAGGGGTTGGAGGGTGGGTTGGGGTGGTCCTAGGAGGGGTTAGCGGGTGTGTTGGGGTGGTCCTAGGAGGGTTTGGAGGGTGGGTTGGGGTGGTCCCAGGAGGGGTTGGAGGGTGGGTTGTATATTTTAACAGTATTGTTTCTCTAGCTGTATAACCATTCCTGCTGCTATTTGTTCTGATATATATTTTAACAGTATTGTGTCTCTAGCTGTATAACCATTCCTGCTGCTATTTATTCTGATATATATTTTAACAGTATTGTGTCTCTAGCTGTATAACCATTCCTGCTGCTATTTGTTCTTGTCTGTGTTCCTTTAGAATAAAATAAAACTTGATCATAGAAAAAGGAAAAGTGAACAGAGTTTCAACTGAAAATCAGAGACAGGGAAATCAAGTCACATGCTTCCACTGTGGCAAGGTGGGACATCAAGTATCAACATGCTTGTGTAAGGACATGGATTGTCCAGCCTGTGGTAAAAAGGGCCATCAGGCTTCTACATGCTGGTGTAAGGACATGTGTCTGTCTATCCCTGTTCTCTCCTCTCTGCACAGGCCATACAAACGCTTCACACCACGTGGCTGCTGCCACTCTAATCTGATGGTCCCTGCGCGCACGACCCACGTGGAGTTCCACGTCTTCGGCAGCCTCTGGAACTGCCGTTCTGCGGCCAACAAGGCAGAGTTCATCTCAGCCTATGCTACCCTCCAGTCCCTCGACTTCTTGGCGCTGACGGAAACATGGGTTTCCACAGAAAACACTGCTACTCCTACTGCTCTTTCCTCGTCTGATCATGTGTTCTCGCATAACCCTAGAGCATCTGGTCAGCACGGCGGTGGCACAGGAATCCTCATCTCTTTATTTTCCCCTTGACCCATCTGTCTATCTCCTCATTTGAATTCCATGCTGTTACAGTCACTAGCCCATTCAAGCTTAACATTCTTATCATTTATCACCCTCCAGGTTCCCTTGGAGAGTTCATCAATGAGCTTGACGCCTTGATAAGTTCCTTTCCTGAGGATGGCTCACCCCTCACAGTTCTGGGTGACATTAACCTCCCTACATCTGCCTTTGACTCATTTCTCTCTGCCTCCTTCTTTCCACTCCTTTCCTCTTTTTGACCTCACCCTCTCACCATTCCCCCTACTCACAAGGCAGGCAATACACTTGACCTCATCTTTACTAGATGCTGTTCTTCTACTAATCTCACTGCAACTCCCTCCAAGTCTTCACCAATACTTCGTATCCTTTTCTCTCTCGCTCTCCTCCAACACTACTCACTCTGCCCCTACTCAGATGGTAATGTGCTGTCGCAACCTTCGCTCTCTCTCTCCTGCTACTCTCTCCACTTCCATCATATCATCTCTTCCCCTCTGCTAAATCCTTCTCCCTCCGATCTCCTGATTCTGCCTCCTCAACCCTCCTCTCCTCCCTTTCTGCATCTTTTGACTCTCTATGTCCCCTATCCTCCCGGCCGGCTTGGTCTCCCCCCTGCTCCGTGGCTTGACGACTCATTGCGAGCCCACAGAACAGGGCTCCCGGGCAGCCGAGCGGAAATGGAGGAAAACTAGACTCCTGCGGACCTGTCATCTTTTCCTCCCTCCTCTCTACATTTTCTTCCTCTTTTTCTGCTGCTAAAGCCACTTTCTACCACTCTAAATTCCAAGCCTCTGCCTCTAACCCTAGGGAAGCTCTTTGCCACCCTTCTCCTCCCCGCTGAATTCCTCCTCCTCCTCCCCCTCCCTCCTCCCTCTCCTGTGGATGACTTCGTCAACCATTTTTGAAAAGAAGGTTGACGACACCCGATCCTCATTTATTAAGTCGAAAATGACACTGCTGGTCCTGCTCACAATGCCCTACCTATGCTTTGACTTCCTTTCTCCCTCTCTCTCCAGATGAAATCTTGCGACTTGTGATGGCGGGGGCTGCCCAACAACCTGCCCGCTTGACCCTATCCCCTCCTCTCTTCTCCAGACCACTTCCGAGACCTTCTCGCCACCTCACCTCGCTCATCAACTCATGCGTTGACCGCTGGCCATGTCCCTTCCGTCTTCTAGAGAGCGAGAGTTGCACCCTCCTCAAAAAACCTACACTCGATACCTCTGATGTCAACAACTCACAGACCAGCATCCCTTCTTTCTCTTTTCTCCCAAAACTCTGAGTGTGCCGTCTCTAGCCAACTCTCCTGCTCTCTCTCTCAGAATGACCTTCTTGATCCAAACCCAGTCAGGTTTCAAGACTGGTCATTCAACTGAGACTGCTCTTCTCTGTGTCACAGAGGCTCTCAGACTGCTAAAGCTAACGCCTCTCCTCTGCTCTTATCCTTCTAGACCTATCTGCTGCCTTTTATACTGTGAACCATCAGATCTTCCTCTCCACCCGCTCCGAGTTGGGCATCTCCGGCTGCTCACTCTTGGATTGCATCCTACCTGACAGGTCGCTCCCTACCAGGGTGGCGGGCGAGAATCTGTCTCCGCACCACGTGCTCTCACCACTGGTGTCCCCAGGGCTCAGTTCTAGGTCCTCTCCTATTCTCTCTATACACCAAGTCACTTGGCTCTGTCATATCCTCACATGGTCTCTCCTATCATTGCTACGCAGATGACACACATTCATTTTCTCCTTTCCCCCTTCTGATAACCAGGTGGCGAATCGCATCTCTGCATGTCTGGCAGACATATCAGTGTGGATGTCGGATCACCACCTCAAGCTGAACTCTCGGCAAGACGGAGCTGCTCTTCCTCCCGGGGAAGGACTGCCCGCCTCAATGATCTCGCCATCACGGTTGACAACTCCATTGTGTCCTCCTCCCAGAGTGCAAAGAACCTTGGCGTGACCCTGGACAACATCCTGTCGTTCTCCGCTAACATCAAAGCGGTGACCCGATCCTGCAGGTTCATGCTCTACAACATTCGCGAGAGTACGACCCTACCTTACACAGAAAGCGGCACAGGTCCTAATCCAGGCACTTGTCATCTCCCATCTGATTACTGCAACTCGCTGTTGGCTGGGCTCCTGCCTGTGCCATTTAACCCTTACTTATCCAGAACGCTGCAGCCAGTCTGGTGTTCAACCTTCCCAAGTTCTCTCATGTCACCCCGCTCCCTCCGCACACTCCACTGGCTTCCCAGTTGAGGCTCGCATCTACTACAAGACCATGGTGCTTTCCTAGGGAGCTGTGAGGGAACGGCACCTCCTTACCTTCAGGCTCTGATCAGACCCTACACCCAAACGAGGGCACTACGTTCATCCACCTCTGGCCTGCGGCTAACTGAAGTGACATGCACCATTATCAGTTTCTATCTGGTTTCTATTGGCCATTCATCCATTAACGACAGAATAGCATATTTTAATTGTATTATGTTACTAGTTTTTGCTTAGTTGCCAGAGCGATGCTGCCGCTGGAGTGGTCATATGCAACATATAGCACAGATATTGTTGAAAAAAGATAGAGCTGCACCTCTTTATTTTTTGCTTTACCACTCTCCATCACACCGTGAGTGTTGCTTTCCCACTCTCCATCACACCGTGAGTGTTGCTTTACCACTCTCCATCACACCGTGAGTGTTGCTTTACCACTCTCCATCACACCGTGAGTGTTGCTTTACCAGCAGCTTCTGCCTTTGTTTGTTCACTGTTCTGAGCAGGATAGTCTTCTTTACAATCAACTTGTCTGACAGGGAAATTGATGTGAAGAAGCTGTCTATGGTCCCATTTCTGCCTTTGCCCATGTAAGGCTCCACGTGTCTCAAAATCCCAGTCAAACAGTCTCTCACCCGCTGGCCTGGTTTCATCTTTCCCCAGATATGGAAAGACATTGAGCAAGTTGGTTTCCACATCCGCTGCTAACCAAAACTGAAGTCACATGCATCATTATCAATTTCAATCTGGTTTCTATTGGCCATTCATCCATTGACGACAGAACAGCATATTTTAACTGGATGATGTTACTAGTTTCTGCTTAGTTGCCAGAGCAATGCTGCCGCTGGAGTGGTCATGTGATAAATACATTGACAGCACAGATATTGTTGAGAAAAGTGACATTTGGAAATAGAGCTGCACCTCTTGAATGTTGAGAGAGTTATTTGATAAAGGTAAGTGTCATAGAAACTGCAGAATATGCTCTTTCAGATACAGCACTATATATAAATCACAATGTTTTTACCTGCATGTGACTCTGAAGGAGGATTTGATAAAGAGATGCTCCTTTCCTGAGTCTTTACGTTCAGCTCAGCGGTCTCCCCCACCCTGATAATAAAGTGTTTTATTGGTATCTTCCACTAGATGGCAGTAAACACCTGCTGTAGCTAAACTTTACAACCGTATGTGTTCGGTTTCTTGGTCCTGGTGACTCCTGGGCCCTTATTCATAAAGGCAGTGTCTCAGAGGAGGAGTGCTGATCTAGGATCAGGTCCCCCCTGTCCATTTAATCTGTTTCATTATGATCTAAAAGGCTAAACTGATCCCAGATCAGTACTCCTACTCTTTATGAATACTGTCACAGGTGACTCCTCAAGATGAGGCTCATGATTTATAAGTTAAATTCTTTAAGAGTCAATTAATATCATTAATTGAACTGCTTTGCCATGAACAGATCTGTGATGTCTTAACTTAAAGGTACTATATAGACTTTATGGTCATTTAAATGGGGTTGAACATTCATCCCATCAGATTGTGTAAAGGATTTTTTGTTCAGAAAAATACTGACTGACCTCACCCTCTCTGACCACACCCTGCTGAAACACACTCAAGTAAAGACCACATAGCTACAGTTAAACGCTTGTCAGGTTTTATCCACTTTTACAGCCAATGTATGGACTGGTATCCATATGAATCAGTGGAATATACAGACTAGTTAACCATCTCCCAATAAGGGTTCAGCAAATCTATTTTATTGGTCACATCCACATATTTAGCAGATGCTATGGAGGGTGTAGTAAAATGCTTGTGTTCCTAGCTCAGTGCAGTAATATCTAACAATACACAACAATACACACAGATCTAAAAAGGAAAACAATGGAATTAAGAAATATATAAATATTAGGAGGACATCAAGCATACAGCACTAAACAGACAGACATCTCAGGACATCAAAAACTCCTGGGGGGGCATATCAACATTCTACATGGACTTCCTCTCCTTGTCTCCTCTCCTTCATCTCAACTACATGAGAGAACTGGACAGGTGAAAGCAATGTTTCCACACCTAGTACTAACTTAAGGGGCCAAGACAAATGTGCTGTAAGACGTCGGTACCCAGGTGATAATGTGTCTCTCTCCTCACTGGTTGAATGATGTCAATGGATGAATGAGCGATAGAAACTGATAATTGTGCACGTTACTTTACAATTGAATTTGAATGAACTGAACGATGAGGAGGGTGAAGAGGGTGATTTTAATTTAGAACAATGGTGTAATGATGATGAAGAATTGTGGGTGGTCTAATTATTTTTACGCATTTTGCCATGTGGTGTAGAGAAAATGTAGCCATTTTATAACCAATTTCATGCAATTCTACATATTTTGCCATGGGGCAGAGAGAATTATTGCAGTTTTAAAGCAAATGTCCTGCAATTTTACACATTTTGCCAAGATTGCTTGAGTTATCTTTAATTAATTCAGACGATTTTGAGTGTATACTGGCTACGGCATCTCAAAAAGGACAAATAGGACTACTGCCTCTTTTTTCACGATTTTCAAGCGAAGGTCTTTTAAGGTCTTTTTATGGGAGTATACTAGAACACTCGTTGGGTTTGGCTAGCCGAGTTCAGCGCCAGCCGAACTGAAGCATTATTCATGAGATTGATTCATGAGTTAAAACATGGGTAAGGCCACAATACAGGGTCCTATACAATCAATAAATGACTCTTGTTTTCACATCTTTTCATGGATATCTTTTCACCGATATTTATTTATGTAATTTATGTAATTCATCCTTTACAGTGTTTCTATTTATCAAGCTTTGGCCCTCATGTTTACAGCAAATAATATGACCGTGAGCCTTGCAGGTTGATATAATTCTCTTTACGTTTTTACTTTGTAAAAGAAGCTGTTACTGGACTGTATTACTTACTATAACTATATTACTAATCACATCTATAAATACTATTTATCAAATGTATTACATTGTCATGTTTTTATTGTAAGGGAAACGAAAATATGCTACATGATGCAGTAGGCCTTTGTAGAATATTATATAACGTCTAATCCTGAATGTTGATTGGTTATAATATAAAACATATCCTTACATGCATTTTATGTACTTCTAAATATACAACTATTCGAAATAAGTAACAAAATATTGTTAAGACATGACTGCATTCAATCAAGCAATATATTTTTTTTAGATGGTATTTATTTAGATTGATAACAACCCAGTAGATGAATCTGATGCGTATGCTAAAGGAGATGCCCAACAACGCCCCCTACTGAAGTCTGAACGGTCTATAATGCAGTGCCTTCAGAAAGTCACACACCTTGAATTTTTCCACATTTTGTTGTTTCCCAGCCTGAATTTAAAATGGATTAAATTGAGATTTTGTGTCACTGGCCTACACACAATACTCCATAATGTCAAAGTGGAATAATGTTTTTAGAAATTAATTAAAAATGAAAAGCTGAAATGTCTTGAGTCAACAAGTATTCAACCCCTTTGTTATGGCAAGCCTAAATAAGTTCAGGAGAAAAATTTTGCTTAACAAGACACATAATAAGTTCCATGGACTCACTTGTGTGCAATAATAGTGTTTAACAGGATTTCTGAATGACAACCTCATCTCTGTATACCACATATAAAATTATCAGTAAGGTCCCTCAGTCGAGCAGTGAATTTCAAACACAAATTCAACCACAAAGACCAGGGATGTTTTCCAATGCCTCGCAAAGAAGGGCACCTATTAGTAGATGGGTAAAAAAATTATAAAAATCAGAATATTTCTTTGAGCGTGGTGAAGTTATTAATTACACTTTGGATGGTGTGTCACTACAAAGATACAGGCGTCCTTCTTAACTCAGTTGCCGGTGAGGAAGGAAACCGCTCAGGGATTTCACCATGAGGCCAATGGTGACTTTATAACAGTTAGAGTTGAATGGCTGTGATAAGAGAAAACTGAGGATGGATCAACAACATTGTAGTTACTCCACAACACTAACCTAATTGACAGAGTGAAAAGAAGCCTGTACAATCTGAAACTTTTGTTGTGTCCGGCACACCCCACTCTTCCCGACACCACCATATTCTTCTCTAGCAAATAAAACATCTATCTTCTGAATGAAGCTTGTAACGTCAGTACAGTAGCCTCTGCTTCAGAGAGGGGAGGGGCAGGGAGCCTAAACACACCCACTGGTAAAGACTTCCAGCTGGCAGGCAGGGAGCCTAAACACACCCACTGGTAAAGACTTTCAGCTGGCAGGCAGGGACTCTAAACACACCCACTGGTAAAGACTTCCAGCTGGCAGGCAGGGAGCCTAAACACACCCACTGGTAAAGACTTTCAGCTGGCAGGCAGGGACTCTAAACACACCCACTGGTAAAGACTTCCAGCTGGCAGGCAGGGAGCCTAAACACACCCACTGGTAAAGACTTTCAGCTGGCAGGCAGGGAGCCTAAACACACCCACTGGTAAAGACTTTCAGCTGGCAGGCAGACACTGGAATACGTTGGAGTGACAGAGTGAGGGCTTTGCATAAGCACTTTATAGCGTTTTTTTGTGTGACTCGTAAAATAACACTTTTTAACCAGTTGTTTTTAAAACAGTATCGATCACCTTTGTTTCCGGTTCTGTTGCTGTTCCTTGAAAACATTTTTTGCTGGTTTTCGGTTCTGTTGATCTTGCTTCCTCTCGACTGCCTTTCATTTTTGAAGACAATTATTTTCATTGTTGGAGCGGCCAATGGAGTATCTGGTCAATAGATCGGTTTTCATCCAATATTCGAAAGGATTCCATGCGAATGTTCTAAAATCTGCATAAAACAATATGCGCATTTCCCTCCAGAGATGTTTCCATCAAACTGACTTTTTGTGGATAAAAGGCTGTACATGTTCACGTAATTACTTTTGTGGTTAAATTCCCATGTACCACATGGAAAACACAAGTTAAATGGGTTTCCATCGCATCTTCAACTCTACTAATGGTTTTGTCACTAAAGCTGTTGCATTATATAGCAAATGTGCCCACTCTGGCCATGGCACATGCCAACTCACAGATACAGTGTGGGTATGGCTATATCGATATTATTAGTATTTCACAAATGGCAGCTAAGCATCGATCATCATGTTAGCTGAATAAGACCCTTAATATTTATTGGAAAGGAGCATCAAGCTCGTCACCTTGCACTTTCACCAACCTGTGAAGTTCATCATAACTTATTTCATCTGTAGCCTAAAAACGGCATGCTTTCCCGAGTCGTAGTGGAGGACCACGCAACATATCGCGTGACTCCAAGTTTACTTTGATATGATGGTTATAGTGTATTATCAGTGCTTAATTTGATCCGGATCCTGCCGGGAGCAGGATCCGGCACCTCTCCGTTTTTGGACTATTTTCGTTCCGGGAACCTATTTGGCCGGATCCGGTACCTCTCCTGGCATGAAAGATAATTGTCACTTTTAGCTATGTAAAAATTCTAATAATCTCTCCCAGAACTCTCTCTGCTCTGACAGACATGAGCCTCCCAACTCTCATCTCTCCAGCATTGCCCATCATTTATAGAGCCGCGCCAAGGGTTCTGGAGGAGCTGCAGCTCGCCTGATCAATTCAAATACATTTTACAAAGTTATAGAATTACTGCTGTCTGTTCAGAAATAAAATCAGAAGAAGGCTATTCTGAAATAATTCAGAATAGCCTACTACACAATGAGAAAGCCTAAAATGTAGTCACAGAGGATAAATAGCTTATTTTAAAAATAACCTAGGCCCCGTGTAGCTCAGTTGGTAGAGCATGGTGTTTACAACGCCAGGGTTTTGGGTTCGAATTCCCACGGGGGCCAGTAAGAAAATGTATGCACTCACTAACTGTCTAAGTCGCTCTGGATAAGAGCGTCTGCTAAATGACTAAAATGTAAATGGAGTGTAGCACAATAACAATGCATACTGTCGGGAATGCCGCGGCAAATCTGTCAGAGAAACTTTAAAACATTTTTTAGGACTATAATTTCCTCCTCATATTGAAGCATACAATATGTCTCCACACACCTAGGCATAGGCTATTGATGGATTCAAGTTCGTTTTCATTGATCTCAGATTCTCAGTTTTTCTGTGTCAAAATAGCCAGTCATTTCGATCATATGTGTGGTATTGCGCTTTCAAGACAAATGGGAACTCGGGAAAAAATGAGGTAGAATCATGACATCAGTGGTCTTCAAATCAGGAAAGTCGGAGCTCTAGAAAGAGGCCAGAATTCCCAGTTGGATGACCGTTTAAAACAAATGTTTCCAGTCTGAGCTAATTTTTTCCCATTTTCCAGTTGTCTTGAACTCATTGAAGTCGGAAGTCTGACATTTCCCAGCTCCGAGTTTCCAGTTGTTTTGAGCACAGCACGGCATTAATAAAGATGCCAGAGTCTCCAGTCAAGTAAAATGACGTGGAATTGCATGAAATGCGTTTGTAAAAGGCCAAACATTTCCAGGACCCTAGGCCACACGTTTTTTTCCCCATGTGTGTAACTTCTGTAAGTGCCTTTACTCTACTGCTCTATGCCACTACGCAAATGTGATGATATGCATGCAATGCTTTATTAGGGGATTTTTTAAACAGCGGTTGGCATCCAACGTTATGGTACATTACCGCCACCTACTGTACTGAAGTGTGGGCCAGAGACAGGGAGAAACTAAATCCTACCTGCTCTTAAAGCCAAACACCACAGACTACAATTAAAATGTATTTTCCATAAATATGACCATTTATGTCACATTAATTAATCTATTTTTCATATATCACTTCTAAACAATAAATAAACAGCAAATATACCTTTTACAAATACATCAACATGTTTAATACAAGCAATAGAGCATATGCTTTGAATACTGGTCTGTAGGGCAAATATGCATTTTTGGGCAAATTCTCATATCACTTTGCTCAATTTGTCACATCCAAGGCTTTTGTATGGCTGTTGAAATGTGCAGAACAGTAATCAGCTATGCCTGCCCCATATGTACGGCCCTCTTTGAGTTGTTGCTGGTGCTGCTTTACTTTCTTGACTGTGTCATGTGACCTGTGCCTCCCCTTGTCACACTCCATTGAAGCAGCACCAGCTCTCACAACTCCTCTCTGATTGCTTCCAGTGTCGCCAAAGTGCTGCCAATACACAATTAGTCCATCACATTTGATATAGCAGTGGCTCCCTCATTGAACGTGGCTACTGCCATACTGGCAATGCGGCTTTTGCCCAATAAGACAGTTTTGGGGCGTCGCGACCATATTAGAGTTCAGACGTTCATTTGCATTCTGGGTTCCTCCATGCTACATTCTTTTGAGGACGTTATCATTTGACATCCTGTGATATACAGGTACCATTTTCTGTGCATCCTCTCAATTAAAGAATGTATGGCCTCCATGTTTTTTGCGACTAGGTGGATCTTCACCATTTTCTAGGGCTGGCTGGTACCAGCACCAATGTACACACCTATCCCGTAGTTGGAAGTGAATCCTCTCTTGTGCCAAGAGCCATCAAAGGATCCATGAATGTCTATGATGGCATCCTCATCCTCCTTCAGCAACTCTGCTATGTCTGGGTCTATATCTGCGTATTCTAATTAGCTTTGCAGCACTCCCCATTGGCTGTTGCCCTCTCTGAATCTCTGCTACTAAAGTGGGGGAAAAGAGTACTTATTATGATGTCTGTCGACATTACAGTCATAACTGCAGGACTAAATATCAGCATGTTACCCTATGTACATATTAGCATATCAGTATGTTACCCTATGTACATATTAGCATATCAGCATGTTACCCTATGTACATATTAGCATATCAGCATGTTACCCTATGTACATATTAGCATATCAGCATGTTACCCTATGTACATATTAGCATATAAGCATGTTACCCTGTGTACATATTAGCATATCAGCATGTTACCCTATGTACATATTAGCATATCAGCATGTTACCCTATGTACATATTAGCATATCAGCATGTTACCCTATGTACATATTAGCATATCAGCATGTTACCCTATGTAATAATAATAATAATAATAATATGCCATTTAGCAGACGCTTTTATCCAAAGCGACTTACAGTCATGCGTGCATATATTTATTTTTTATTTTTTTTGTGTATGGGTGGTCCCGGGGATCGAACCCACTACCTTGGCGTAACAAGCGCCGTGCTCTACCAGCTGAGCTACAGAGGACCACGTTACCCAATGTACATATTAGCATATCAGCATGTTACCCTATGTACATATTAGCATATCAGCATGTTACCCTATGTACATATTAGCATATCAGCATGTTACCCTATGTACATATTAGCATATCAGCATGTTACCCTATGTACATATTAGCATATCAGCATGCATTTACTTTATGTAAAGCTAATTTCTCAGTAATCACAGTTGGCTCCTAAATATTATTTATCCACAGTAAGTCACCTGACAATAATGGGCTACTCTCCCTTTTTATTGACCTGTCACTCTCCTGTCATGTCTCTGATATGAGCTGAGACTCAGGGAAGGAATCCCTAGGACTTTGTTTATTTTCTTTAGAGCTGCATAACCATGTCCAAGTTCGTGTGCTAGAAGAACCATCCTCACATTTATATAAAATGCCACATCTCCCCTGGAGCCCTCCTGCAGCCTGGAGGAAGTGGAAACACTCCTCCTAAATGCATCACGATCACCTTCTCAGGGTGCACATTCTATCATGACAGAATTACAGAATCCCTGGTTGGTGGGGGTCTATGGTGATTTTCAGTCCAGTGTTTAGACACTTAGGGCAAATCAAATAATGTACAACTTGGTTTCTTTGTGACATGTGGAATAAAAGCCACTGTTGGCTGTCTGTCTGTCTGCTGTCTGGTTGATCGCTGCTATCTGTCATCTTCATCTCAACTAATGTGTGTCTCGACGCACTGCTGCCGGCTGTGACACTCTGGCTCTAGGACTTTTGTATGTGAGCTAGAGTGTATGTTGTTTTGTTGGGGATTTTGGGTGTTTTTCTATGTTGGTAGTTCTGTCGGGTGTATTTCTATGTTTGCAGGTCTGTGGGTTGGTTTTCTAGGTGGTTGTATGTTGTAGTCAATGACTCCCAATCGGAGGTAACGAGTGTCAGCTGTCGGCTCGTTATCTCTGATTGGGAGCCATATTTAAACTGTCAGTTTTCACCTTTGTTTTGTGGGTTATTGTTCCAAGTTCAGTGTATTGTTACGTTAGGACTTCACTATCGTCTTTTGTTGTTTTTACGTGGTTGCTTTATAAATAAAGTCATCATGTTCACTCCACGCGCTGCGTATTGGTCCGCTCCTTCCGACGATCGTGACAGAATAACCCACCATAAAGGAACCAAGCAGCGCGTCCAGGAACAAAGGGTCTGGACATGGAAGGAACTGGTGGAAGGTAAAGGGTCCTGGACTTGGGAGGAGATCCTAGATGGTATGGATCGCCGACCATGGAACGAGACGGTGGAGAGGCGACGGCGAGAGGAGCAACGGCATCAGCAGGGCCATCATCGTCGGAAGGACGAGAGGCAACCCCAATAAATTTTTTTGGGGGGCACATGGCTTGGGCGACGGAGCAGCAGGAGGCTGCCACAAGGCAGAGTCAGAGGGCTGCCAGGTTAAGGGGGCTGACGGAGGCAGAGAAGGGACGGATTCAGTGGGCTACCAGGTCAAGGGGGGCAACTGGGTAAAGCAGGGAAGGAAAGCGTTGAGGCACGGCGTGAGGTACTGGGGTGTGTAACCAGTTCGGTCCGGCCCGTTCCTAGTCCCGTGGTGCAGCCAGTAGTGTGTGTTCCCCTGCACGGTACGGCCTGTTCCGGTCCCTCGCACTAAGGATACGGTGCGCTGCGCCAGCCCAGCCCGGCCTGTTCCTACTCCTGCACCAGGGATACGGTGCGCCGCCAACCCGGCCTGGCCTGTTCCGGCCACTCGCACCAGGGATACGGTGCGGCGTCGCCAGCCCAGCCCGGCCTGTTCCTACTCCCTCGCACCAGGGATACGGTGCGCCGCCAACCCGGCCCGGCCTGTTCCGGCCACTGCACCAGGGATACGGTGCGCGCCGCCAGCCCAGCCCGGCCTGTTCCTACTCCACGCACCAGGGATACGGTGCGCTTCACCAGCCCGGCCCGGCCTGTTCCCGGCCACTCGCACCAGGGATACCGTGCGCGTCGCCAGCCCCGCCCGGCCTGTTCCTGCTCTCCGCACTCAGGCGTTATGGGAGTCCCCAGGGTCCAGCATGCCCTGTTCCGGCTCCCCGCACTAGGCGTTATGGGAGTCCCCAGGGTCCAGCATGCCCTGTTCCGGCTCCCCGCACTAGGCGTTATGGGAGTCCCCAGGGTCCAGCATGCCCTGTTCCGGCTCCCCGCACTAGGCGTCATGTGCGTTCCCAGGGTCCAGCAAGCCCTGTTGCTTCTCTCCGCACTAGCCCTGAGATGCGTGTCCTCAGCCCGGTACCTCCTGTTCCGGCACCACGCACCAGGCCTATGATGCGCCTCAGACGGCCAGAGTCTGCCGTCTGCCCAACGGGGCCTGAACTGTCCGTCTGCCCAACGCCGTCTGAACTGTCCGTCTGCCCACGCCGTCTGAACTGCCCGTCTGCCCAACGGGGCCTGAACTGTCCGTCTGCCCAACGCCGTCTGAACTGCCCGTCTGCCCAACGCCGTCAGAGCCTTCCGCCAGACAGGATCAGCCAGAGCCTTCTGCCAGACAGGATCAGCCAGAGCCTTCCGCCAGACAGGATCAGCCAGAGCCTTCAGCCAGACAGGATCAGCCAGAGCCTTCTGCCAGACAGGATCAGCCAGAGCCTTCTGCCAGACAGGATCAGCCAGGAGCCTTCCGCCAGCCAGGATCCGCCAGAGCCGTCCAGCCAGGATCCGCCTGAGCCAGCCAGCCAGGATCTGCCCCTCAGTCCGGTGCTGCCCTTTAGTCAGGTGCTGCCCCTTAGCCCGGTGCTGCCCCTTGGTCCGGTGCTGCCCCTTAGTCCGGTGCTGCCACTTAGTCCGGTGCTGCCCCTTAGTCGGGTGCTGTCCCTTAGTCCGGTACTGCCTACTAAGCAGTTTGTGACTGTGGTGGGGTGGGGATCACGACCGGGGCCAGAGCCACCACCGTGGACAGACGCCCACCCAGACCCTCCCCTAGAGCGTATGCTGGTGCGCCCGGAGTGCGCACCTTTAGGGGGGGGTACTGTGACACTCTGGCTCTAGGACTTTTGTATGTGAGCTAGAGTGTATGTTGTTTTGTTGGGGATTTTGGGTGTTTTTCTATGTTGGTAGTTCTGTCGGGTGTATTTCTATGTTTGCAGGTCTGTGGGTTGGTTTTCTAGGTGGTTGTATGTTGTAGTCAATGACTCCCAATCGGAGGTAACGAGTGTCAGCTGTCGGCTCGTTATCTCTGATTGGGAGCCATATTTAAACTGTCAGTTTTCACCTTTGTTTTGTGGGTTATTGTTCCAAGTTCAGTGTATTGTTACGTTAGGACTTCACTATCGTCTTTTGTTGTTTTTACGTGGTTGCTTTATAAATAAAGTCATCATGTTCACTCCACGCGCTGCGTATTGGTCCGCTCCTTCCGACGATCGTGACACCGGCCTCCTCCTTTTTTGCCTGTGGTGCCTGGCCTTAATATTTTACAATTGGTTTCAATTTATAATGTCCGATTATCAAATGGGCATGAACAGGGTCAGGGGAACAGCTCGACTAGTGAATGGAGGCTGCTTTCCTGCCTGTTCGTTTTTAGTTTTTCAATCATATGCTGTGTATACTCTGGTTATTTCACTCCAAAACCCCACCACTGTTTGAGGAGCATGCAGCCTCTCGCTGCGGGACAGGTGATATTCCGCCCAAACTCTGTATGCCATGGGCTCTCCAACCCTGTTCCTGCAGCTACCCAGTGCTTCATTTGGGAAACCAGGTGGAATCTGTTTTGGATCATCAATAGTAACATGTTTTCACAAGGAAACATATTTCATTAAGCTGTTGACAGCCCTTCTCTCTGCGCGCTCGAAAAATGAATGAAGGACAGAGGGGAGGAGATGGAAACGCACGGTGGTGAGATATTCTGTAGCTAACGGTAATATGTCATCCTATTAATTATGAACATATTTGTTTTCTTCCTATTACTAGACTATATTAAAATCTAATTCTGTAAACCGGAAGGCTAACTCTGTAAGCTGCCCTGCTCAATCAATGAACCAACAGCATGGCCTGGGCCTATACGTTCTCTCCCAGACTCATGGATAGGAAGTGTGGAGTGTAACATAAGGTAACCAGTCCATCCAGTATGTATAATAATACAGTCATCACTCAAAGGCCATTACTAGAATGTGTTTAATTGTGGAGTCAAGGCTAGACCAATTATATACCGAAGACATCTTCAATCCTTTTTCTGTTTTTAATGTTTTTCTGCCGTGTGTAATATGCAGTAGGTTATGTATTGTATAATGGTTCAATCATTATTTTATCATTAGTTTTTTTGGGGCTTGGGCTCATATATAGCCTATGTGTATACATAATATACAACATCCACAACAACCATGTTTTTCACTCAGTTTCAACCTGTTGAACTTCTTTCTTCTAATGGATCAATCACAGTGATATGAGATTTAAAAGCATGATGCTGTTTTGTTTGATGTGATTTTTTTAGTTTTTGGTGTGTGAGAGAGAGAGAGAGAGAGAGAGAGAGAGAGAGAGAGAGAGAGAGAGAGAGAGAGAGAGAGAGAAGAGAGAGAGAGAGAGAGAGAGAGAGAGAGAGAGAGAGAGAGAGAGAGAGAGAGAGAGAGAGAGAGAGAGAGAGAGAGAGAGAGAGAGAGAGAGAGAGAGAGAGAGAGAGAGAGAGAGTGGGATTATTTAATCAGTTTGGCTCATTGGACAGGTCAGAGTCTATGTTTTAAAGTTCTTGAGTAATTTTTGGCAATACACTGTAGATGTATGTGTTCCAGAGTAGAGAGTGTTCCAGATTAGAGTGTTCCAGAGTAGAGAGTGTTCCACAGTAGAGAGTGTTACAGGGTAGAGAGTGTTCCAGAGTAGAGAGTGATCCAGAGTAGAGAGTGTTCCAAGGTAGAGAGTGTTCCAGAGTAGAGAGTGTTCCAGAGTAGAGAGTGTTCCAGAGTAGAGAGTTTTCCAGAGTAGAGAGTGTTCCAGAGTAGAGAGTGTTCCAGAGTAGAGAGTGTTCCTGAGTAGAGAGTGTTCCAGAGTAGAGAGTGTTCCAGAGTAGAGAGTGTTCCTGGGTAGAGAGTGTTCCAGAGTAGAGAGTGTTCCAGAGTAGAGAGTGTCCCAGAGTAGACAGTGTTCCAGAGTGAGAGAGTGTTCCAGAGTAGAGAGTGTTCCAGAGTAGAGTGTGTTCCAGAGTAGAGAGTATTCCAGAGTAGAGAGTGTTCCCGAGTAGAGTGTGTTCCAGAATAGAGAGTGTTCCAGAATAGAGAGTGTTCCCGAGTAGAGTGTGTTCCAGAATAGAGAGTGTTCCAGAGTAGAGAGTGTTCCTGAGTAGAGAGTGTTCCAGAGTAGAGAGTGTTCCAGAGTAGAGAGTGTTCCAGGGTAGAGAGTGTTCCAGTGTAGAGAGTGTTCCAGAGTAGAGAGTGTTCAAGAGTAGAGAGGGTTCCAGAGTAGAGAGTTTTCCAGAGTAGAGAGTGTTCCAGAGTAGAGAGTGTTCCAGAGTAGAGAGTGTTCCATGGTAGAGAGTGTTCCACAGTAGAGAGTGTTCCGGAGTATAGAGTGTTCCATGGTAGAGAGTGTTTCAGAGTAGAGAATGTTCCAGAGTAGAGAGTGTTCCAGAGTAGAGAGTGTTCCTGAGTAGAGAGTGTTCCATTTACATTTACATTTTAGTCATTTAGCAGACGCTCTTATCCAGAGCGACTTACAGGAGCGTTCCAGAGTAGAGAGTTTTCCAGAGTAGAGAGTGTTCCAGAGTAGAGAGTGTTCCAGAGTGGAGAGTGTTTCAGAGTAGAGAGTGTTCCAGAGTGGAGAGTGTTACAGAGTAGAGAGTGTTCCAGGGTAGAGAGTGTTCCAGAGTAAAGATTGTTCCAGAGTAGAGAGTGTCCCAGAGTAGACAGTGTTCCAGAGTGAGAGAGTGTTCCAGAGTAGAGAGTGTTCCAGAGTAGAGTGTGTTCCAGAGTAGAGAATATTCCAGAGTAGAGTGTTCCAGAGTAGAGTCTGTTCCAGAATAGAGAGTGTCCCAGAGTAGAGAGTGTTCCAGAGTAGAGAGTGTTCCAGGGTAGAGAGTGTTCCAGTGTAGAGAGTGTTCCAGAGTAGAGAGTGTTCAAGAGTAGAGAGTGTTCCAGAGTAGAGAGTGTTCCAGATTAGAGAGTGTTCCAGAGTAGAGAGTGTTCCATGGTAGAGAGTGTTCCAGAGTAGAGAGTGTTCCGGAGTATAGAGTGTTCCATGGTAGAGAGTGTTTCAGAGTAGAGAATGTTCCAGAGTAGAGAGTGTTTCAGAGTAGAGAGTGTTCCAGAGTAGAGAGTGTTCCAGAGTAGAGCGTGTTCCAGGGTAGAGAGTGTTCCAGAGTAGAGAGTGTTCCAGAGTAGAACGTGTTCCAGAGTAGAGAGTGTTGCAGACTAGAGAGTGTTCCAGACTAGAGAGTGTTCCAGAGTAGAGAGTGTTCCAGAGTAGAGAGACCCACAGTAGCGACTGTAATTGAGGACTGACAGTGTCTGCTGTGGCAGGTGGGAAGGTGCAAGTTACCTGAGAAATATCTCTCAATGTTCTAATCTCTCAATGTTAATCTCAAAGTGCTCCAAATTCATGCATTTAGCTGTTGAAATGCCCTGGACCCCCACACTGTCTTTGGGCTAAGCCCCCAATGTCTTCAAATCCTAGAAAAGCCCCTGGACAGGCCTCACTCCAGTCACAGCTACAACTGCCGCCACCGACTACCACTACTGTTACCTCTGGGAGAGAGGAACTTCTACCCCTGGAGAGAGACTCTCTACTCTGGAGATAACTCCTGAGTGGCGCAGTGGTCTAAGGCACTGCATCGCAGTGCTAACTGTGTCACTAGAGATCCTGGTTCGAATCCAGGCTCTGTCGCAGCCGGCCGCGACCAGGAGTCTCATGGGCGGCGCACAATTGGCCCAGCGTCGTCCAGGGTAGGGGAGGGAATGGCCGGCAGGGATGTAGCTCAGTTGATAGAGCATGGCGTTTGCAACGCCAGGGTTGCGGGTTCGATTCCCACGGGGGGCCAGTATAAAAAAATTAATTAAAAAAATGTATTCACTAACTGTAAGTCGCTCTGGATAAGAGCGTCTGCTAAATGACTAAAATGTAAATGTAATGAGAGAGAGGAGTTGCTACCCCTGGGGAGAGAGGAGCTGATACCCCTGGGGAGAGAGGAGCTGCTACCCCTGGGGAGAGAGGAGCTGCTACCCCTGGGGAGAGAGGAGCTGCTACCCCTGGGGAGAGAGGAGTTGCTACCCCTGGGGAGAGAGGAGTTGTTACCCCTGGGGAGAGAGGAGCTGCTACCCCTGGGGAGAGAGGAGCTGCTATTAGGAGAGACTGCGACCCTGCTCGGGAAGCGCTGAACAATTGCTGAGTGTTGGGGCATGTTTGGCAGGAACTTCAGTGACGAAGACTGCTCAACTTGCTGATGTTTCACAATATGCCATGGCCGTCTAAGTAACCAGGTCCCAACCCAATTCAACACTTATGGGAGATTCTGGAGAGGCGCCTGAGACAGAGTTTTCCACCACCATCAACAAAACACCATATTATGGAATTTCTTAAGGAGGAATGATGTCACATCCCTCCAATAGAGTTCCAGACACTTGTAGAATGTATGCCAAGGCACATCTACACCAAGGAGTATTGTTCTGGCGGCTCCTGGAGGCAAAACGCCCTGTTAAGACACTATGTTGGTGTTTCCTTTATTTTGGCAGCTCCTGGAGGCAAAACGCCCTGTTAAGACACTATGTTGGTGTCTCCTTTATTTTGGCAGTTACCTGGAGGCAAAACACCCTGTTAAGACACTATGTTGGTGTCTCCTTTATTTTGGCAGTTACCTGGAGGTGTATGTCACTCATCACTGCAATCCATCTGTTCTTGTACTTTATGCTGCTCTACATTGACATAGATTTCACACAATCATGTCTCTTACATACATTCTAATGCCTCAAATTAACGTTTATTTTATAAGTCAGTTAGTAATAAAATGTAATATGTCTTGGAACTTTTGAGTCAAGGAAATGTTTCTGTACATGTCTGTTTTATTTAGTTAATTGTTTATTTGTTCCATTGGTTGGCTGTGTGTGTGTGTGTATGTGGAAGAGAGAGAGAGAGAGAGAGAGAGAGAGAGAGAGAGAGAGAGAGAGAGAGAGAGAGAGAGAGAGAGAGAGAGAGAGAGAGAGAGAGAGAGAGAGAGGGAGGGAGGGAGGGAGGGAGAGGGAGAGGGAGAGACAGAGAGAGAGAGAGAGACTGATATGTAAATGAGCAAACGAAAGTAACTTTCAACGACCAAATGATTATTTTAGACTGCTTCTGTTCAGAGAGAGATACAAGGTAAGACGACGATTGTTATGTTTAATAATATAGTTGATGATATTGTTATGTGTATTAATATAGTTGATGATATTGTTATGATATTAATATAGTTGATGATATTGTTATGTGTATTAATATAGTTGATGATATAGTTATGTGTATTAATATAGTTGATGATATTGTTATGTGTATTAATATAGTTGATGATATAGTTATGTGTATTAATATAGTTGATGATATAGTTATGTGTATTAATATAGTTGATGATATTGTTATGTGTATTAATATAGTTGATGATATTGTTATGTGTATTAATATAGCAATGATATTGTTATGTGTAATAATATAGTTGATGATATTGTTATGTGTATTAATATAGTTGATGATATTGTTATGTGTAATAATATAGTTGATGATATTGTTATGTGTATTCATATAGTTTATGATATTGTTATGTGTATTAATATAGTTGATGATATTGTTATGTGTATTAATATAGTTGATGATATTGTTATGTGTATTCATATAGTTGATGATATGTTTTGTGGACAGTGTTATAATAGGCCTACTCTCCTTAAAATGTTTTGGATATAAATTAGATGCGGGATGTGAATTCGTTCTGTTTCCATCTGAGTGCCCCAGGGTGATCACTCCTACACTATCTAGAATCTAAAAGGGTTATTTGGCTGTCCCCATAGGAGAACCCTTTGTAGAACCCTTTTTGGTCCTTGGTAGAACCGTTTTGGGTTCCATGAAGAATCTGTGTGTATTAAGATTATGATGGTGCTAAATGTTTTTCATGACGAAATGGAATGTTGGTTGTTCAGGCCAGAGGGGGGATGTTTTATGATGTTATTTGAAATGTGCCGCTTAGAGGGTGACGCCCGAGGGGAGACTGGTGATTGGCCAGAAGAGGGGGTAACCCTTATTTTGGTATTGTCTATATAAGAAGGATTTTAGACAATAAACCCCAGAGCGGTTATTATAATTCGAGGCCACTGCTCTCCAGACAACGCGTGTCTGTAAACTTATGCTGTAAGCTTGTGATAATGAATAAAGACTTTCTAATCAAAGGGCAGCATAGGCAGACTCCTTTGTTTTACAGCCAGAGCACCTGTAGCCGACGCGACACGACAAATGGTGGCCAGTACGGGTACTGATTGCATCTCTCTTCGTTTTCCCTATTGAGACGCGAGGCGATTATTGTTCAAGCCGGCTAAGGGTGAGATTTATCATCATTTGGGCATTAATTGGGTCGATTGGTCACGGGGGAAATGAGAGTATGTACAGTGGGATTTTGGGCTGGTGTTGGTGTGATTGCTGTTGACTGGGAGTCTGAACGAAAATATTCTAAATGTGGTTGATGTGTAAACGCTGTTTACAACAATGGATTGTACAAATGGATTGGTAGAGAATAATGTTGGGATACGTATGCATTTTTAGGGCACCGTGAATACGGAAAAGACCTCGGACCGAGGCGATTCTTTAGGAATGGGCCATAAAATCCTTGCAACGCGTTAGGTGGTGTAAGGTTGATTCTGGGAATTATTAAGCTGGACGAATTATATGCATGTTATATACTCATCGTATGGTTGACGAACTATAATGTAATGGGGTAACCTCTCTATGATTATCCAGAACTTACGGCAACAAAAAGTTAAGGAGATAATTGCGATGATGATTTGGCCACGGTGCGGGGTGTTCATTTGTATAGCTAGTAGGCCGCAGTTGGCTAGAGGCTGAAGCTAAGGCTGGATTGTTTCAGGCCACGTGGTACATCGTTGCTAAGGCTAATTTTTGTAAGGCTAGAGTGTGAATCATGCTACATTCTACATGGTGGCTGAGGTGGATGCTAATGCTACATGCCTAATTGTGTTTTGTGCCGCAGTGTACCTTAGGCTAAGCTAAATGCTAATGCTACATGCTAATTGTGTTACGTGTACATGCTAACGGATATCCTTAGAGATTCCATTGCGATGGATTAAAGTCTCTTAAACTTGTCACTGTCTGTAAGTCAGGTTGTATGTTTTGTGAGCGCTGTTAAATGTTGTTTGACTAGGAGGGGAAAACGAGAGTTACAGTTGGATGGTTATTCTGTCTGTTTGTGGAGAGATCTAAAATCTTCCACGGTGAAAACGTGTTTTTGAATGGATGTGCGCATGTGCATGATTTTGCGACACTACACTACAGAAAGGGGGGAGTTTATGACACGAGATTAGGACACGTTTTGGTTTACGGCACTAAATCTCGACATGCGGTTGTGCTCAGCCTACAAAACAAAATGGTTGGTTAGGGTCATAGGTCCCATCTGGGGGCTGCAGGGAGACGGAGAAACACACAGACAGAGAGATTTTAGCACGAGTATTCTAGTTTAAAGATTGGTTAAAGATGAAACTTGTGGTGTGTCCTATTGAATTGATAAATTAAATATATGTTGGCGAAGAATAATGCATTGAATTAAATGACGGATTAAAATAAAAATGTTTTGTTAAAATAAAATAAAATAATGTTTTTGAGCGATCTATTTAGTTCTGATTTTAGTCTTAGAGTGAATAATGTAGAACGAACGAATATTGAATGGTTGAAATAACTCAGGGATTGCATTAACTACTAAGATGTTATTCTGTGTCTCTGTTTTTTTCCTGTCATATGAGTGGAGCAATACGATACGATACGACAGGAGAGAGGAGGGGCTAACGTGTGCGTCACGTGACAAGGTGTGACGAGGCAGACAAGAGGATCAGATCAGGCTAGTACACAAAATCATCCTAACAAAATATGTGATGTTATGACAATTTTGCATAGGCTTGGCAAATTCTATTTCAATAAAAGTTACATTTGGGAGGCTATGTGCATCACTGGGCTGGATTACAGTTCGATTGGAAATCAGGTACTGACATTATTTTGCAATTATGATACTTGGGGTTTATATCATAGGAAGAAACAAGGGGTTATGGGGATTGTAGTGTTGTAGGGGTACAGCCTTTTGTTTTGAGGATTATAATCTGAATTTAGGTACTTGCATTTGATGGGTTATGGTGAGAGAGCCACTAATAGCTAAATTGATAAGATAGGGAAATAAAAAATTGATTTTAATTATTCGTTTTTTTTTTTAATTAGATTTTTAATTGATTTTTAATTTTTATGGAAATGGTTTTTGAATAAAAGATTTAATAGCATTTTTTTTTTTTTTTTTAATTGTTTAGGTTATATTAAGAATTACAGGGGGGAAGCCTATATAAGTTATATAGTCTAAAATAGGATAGTTCACAATAAAGGAATAGAAAGGCTTGTTACAATGGGGAAAAAGATATCAGGACTATGAAAGTCATTACACGGGTTGAAATAGTGGTAATCCTTTAATTAAAGTGTTGCTAGGGTATCCTGCAAGTGAAACAAAAGTTGCCCTTCATTCTCAAACAGAAATTGATAAAATATTCCAGCGATAGGATAGGCTAAAAAATAGAGCTTAGGGATGTTTATCCTCAGTTCCAGTCATCATCCATGAGAGTGATTATTGCCTCAGAGATGAAGATGAATCTAAAACTTCAGAAGTAAGAAAAACCGAGATGTCTGGAAACGAAGAGAAGAATGAGGTTCAGAAAGATGAAGATAAAGATGAAGAGAAGAAAAACTGATGAAGAAAAGGATCCCAACAATAGGAATGTCTGGAAAAAGAGGGAGGCTAAGCAGGATGGAACATGAAGGAGATGAGGAGGATGAAGATGAGAGTGATTGATGAGAGGCCATGGGTGGAGGTGACTCTGTGATCAGAAGGAAGTGGCAAGAGAGGAAAGAAGGATACTGGAGACTTGATCTCGGATGAAGGTTGAAGAAAGAAGGGTACAAGAGCAAAGAAGAAATGGAGATATAGGCAGATTGCTTATCATGCCTGGATAAATCGAATAAGAAGTAACACGACTGGATGAAGAATTCAAGAATGGAAGGAGAAGAACACATTGAGGTCAAGAAGAGCCCACTAGTAAGAAGATGATGGAAGATGATATTTCGAGGACAGAACTTAGAAGAGAACCTTTTGAAGAATACTGATATGTCAACGACGAGAAGAACAGGACGAAGAAAACTCCAATCAAATACAACTTATAACTGGTGGTGGAGAAGAAGAAAATAAGTGTTGGTTATGAAGAATCAGAGTGAACCAAATCAACAATCACTGTTACAGCTTCAACTGAACAATATTGATAATGCAATGGTACCAGCCAAGGGGGGTACCAGGTGTTTCATATCCACAGCCAATGTCTGGAAAGACACAGAATTGGAAGAAGGAGGAGGAAGAAACAACAGGAGAAAACAACAGAGGAAGATGAAGGAGCAAGTGAAGATCACCTGTTCTAGAAGAGATGGAGGGGGGTGTTCGCTGAGAGAATCGATTAGAGAAGAAGAGAAAATAGCTAACAATTGAAGTAAAAACAACCGACCATTAGAAGTGATAGTGAATAGGGGAAAACTTATCTGTGTTCAGCCTAAAGAGGTTAAACATCTCACTAATTGATAACTAATTAGGATAGGGATTTGAGGTAGTAAAACAGTTACTTACTCTTAAGGTACTAATATTAGAAGATACTGTTATGGCAGTGTTGGGAAGAGAATGTATTGTTTAAATTGAATTTACAATAAGATGTACACTAGACGACTGGGTTTTGGGAATCATTTGTTAAAAAAAAAAAAGATAATATCATAGGAAGGATGATAATCTATTGTTCTGTCTATTAGACACTGTCTGGGAAAATAAAGTTAAAAGGGGTGACTGTTTATTCTGGGTGACATTCTTACACTAAGGGATTTCAGGCTAGGCTAAAAGGTGTTTAGTCGTTTTGCCAAGTCTGTGTGTAATGAGTCAGGAGCAGGTGGGGAACTTCCCAATCACATATTCTAAAAATTGGTGGTGAAGGAATTTTGTGAATAAATCAGTGGAAAAGGTTTTTTTAAGAAGGTTAGGAGAGAAGATTATTATTATTATTAAGATTAGATTAAAATAAGTTAGGAGAATTAGGGTTGAAGGAACTCTAAGACAGTAAGCTAAGTTTCAAAGTTAGTAGTAAGACAGAGAGAGAGAACAGTGTTAAATGACATTTTTAGAGTTTAGTGGGAAGATATGGTAGGAGTTTAGATCTGTTAGGAGCAGATGCATTGAGAAAGTATGCGTTGCTGAATGATAAGAGAAGATTGAGGGTGATTGAGTATCTATATTTACAGTTTCCAGTAGGAAGATCAAGGTAATTGTGGGTGTATTTTGTTATAATCAAAAGGTTTAAAGTTTGAAACTTTAGATGTAGGACTGAAAGGGGGAAAAAGTGACACTAGTGGTGATGGATGGAAGTACAAGTAAAGAGTTCAGAGCTTTGGGAAAACTAGGGATGGAGTAATAATAAGGACAGTAACACGTGAGTCTATTAAAAGAACAGTGAGAAGCAATTTAACTCTTTCAACATTGATAGTTATTGAAGCCATAAATATATCGCATTTGATTATAAGGGTCCAGCACCAATTATAGGGGGAAAATACTGTTATTAGGGCTAGGATGATAATAATAATAATATGCCATTTAGGATGGTGACGTTCCTCCCACAGAGAGAGAGAGAGAATTAGGGAGAATAAGTATTGTTAGCAGGACCAGAAGTAGAAGCGGTTGCACCTAGTCAAACGAGGTATTATTTTGCGTAAGGTTACAGATAAAGATCAGGGAGAATGTGTACTTATCTAGTGAAAGCATAGAAATTTGTTCCGGTTAACAATTATTGGTTAAAGGGCTATGTAATTCGTAAAGTGACGCTTATAATGGAAGATTTGAAGTCTGTAGAACTTTCCACAGTCACAGAGGGAGTTAAGGATAAGTTTATTACAGTAGTCACTCAAACAGTAAATAATACACAAAGTATATTGGTAGCTTTTCCACTAGAAGGAATTAAGGGTTTAATTCATCAACTAAATCAACGACGTTAATGGTAACTTTGGAAAGAAATTAATGACTCAGGAGTTTATGTTACGGATGGAGAGGGCTGTCAATGATAGTACGAATAGGATTAAAATAGGAGAGCAGATATTAATAGAAACAATATAGATTAATCTGAAATGGAGAATATAGATTCATCATGGAGCTGCAGGATGAGGTCTTTGATTTTGATGACAGACGGGAAGAGGTATCTGCAGTGCCGCTTGTTCGTCTGTTGTGGGAATTAGAGATAGATTAACTCATTCTGTAAGAATCAGTGAGGAATCTTGTGGGTTGATGTCTGTTGGGGATGCCAGCACCAGACATGTTAGACGGTCGCGCGGCCTCTATCAGGTATGGGTCAGTCTTGTGCTTTGTCATGACTGTGGTATTGGCAACAGTCATTGACAGATAAAATAATGTTGTTGTCAGAACCGTGGTTTAAGTTTAGGTTTAAGTGTTCTTGGTTAAATGGTTTACCCTATGGGAATTGTTAGATGGAAAGTAAAGTCAGGTAACAGCGGATCCCTGAAGCATTTGAGGTGAAAGCAGTGAGGGCTAAGAATTGTTTTTGTTCTAATAAAACATATGAGGTAAAGGGGTATGTTTATGGGAATATCAGAGTGTGATGAGTATAGGATAATTTAGGATAAGTATGACCTTAAGGGTAGTAATGACAAATAATATGTTACTTAGGACTTTGATGGTTAAAAGATTAGCTTTGACTGACAATGTGACTATTGGGAATTTTAGAGATATTTGGTGGGTTTGTGATGATAAAGTATATTCTTACCCTATGGAGGGATAGGATGTTGTTACATGTCAACGTGTAAGCTTCCATATGAAGTTTTTACCATTAAAAGAGGAGGGGTCCCGAACACAGAACAATCTGAATTTAGGTCTAGAAATTGGGTAAAGAGAGATATGGTGACATTTAATAGTCTTTAAGTTTAAGGGAGAAGGGGACGGTTTCCATGGTATGGTGTAACATTTGGGAAGATCATATTGATAACTATTAGTTATAATTTGAGTCCAGATAGTTCAGAAAAGATCACGAGTGTTATGGATGCGTTGGAAAATATCAGGGATGCATTTGGTTGCAAGATCAGTTAGGCCAGTAGGGGGCAGTGATGGGTTAATGACAGCTTTGATAGCACTGTGTAATATGTTACTGACTTTTGAGGAAGCTATGAGATTGAAATAGGTTGGAGAATGATGCCTGGAGGCAACACTCAGATGCCGGTGTTGATTGTTCCGGATCTGGACGAAGACGGACGAGGGGGTCTAGATGGACTACTGAATGGATAAATATCCTTTTTGATTATTTGATCATTTTATTTTTATTGTTTCAAGGAAAACATTTTTTTTAGTATGATTTTAGAATGATTTTATGAATCAAGGGGGGGATAGGTTAATGTGATTCATACATCATTTATATGTCATTTTTATATTCTTAAATTGATGTTGAGGTTTAATTTGAAAATGTTGTTTTGCAAAAGATACTGTTTGGTCTTTTATTTTCTTCCAGAAGCATTTGGGAGAACATGTGGAGATTGAAATATTCAAACAAGGACAATATGAAGGGACAATATGAAGGGACAATATGACTGGAGGAGATGAAACAAGGAGGGTGTGGAAAGGTTCCGATTCCATCATCAACGATGCAGTGGAAGTCGAGACTACGGAGGAGACTACGGAGGTCGAGACTACGGAGGAGAGGAAGTGTAGTGGACTACATTCCAGTGTCTGCAATGAAATATAGACATATGTGATGTGTAATACATAATTGTGTCATATTCTTAGGTATTGATTTTAGTAGAATGATGTTTGAGGTTATTGAATACATGTGAGGATCTTAGATGTTTTTGTTTATTTCGTGAATGTTTAGGGACAGGACGTCTAGGCAGGGAGAGATTCACTTTAGGGTCCTATGGGTTGACCAGCCTGAGAGTGGATGTTTCTGGATAGGATTTTGTTTGCAGGGGCTTACATGTGTATTTAATTGCATCATAGTTTCAAATGTATTTACATGGTTTATGAGTTTATCTGGAGTACCGAGGTGGTTGCCTGGGGCAGAGGGACCGTGAGAGAATTTTACTGTCTTGATTGATGGATGGATTTGGAACAAAGGTTGCCGGACAGTTTTTCGCTCTCACACTCATAAAGATTTATTCATAATTCATAGTAATGTATTCACACTCCATAAAGATTTATTCATAATTCATAGTAATGTATTCACACTTCATAAACAGTTATTCATATTTCATAAGAAAGGTATTTACACTCTAGAGGAGAATGTTTTGGGGTTTAAGGTTAAGGATACTCCATAAGATAAATTGTTACTGATCATAATCCTATTCTGTTTGTTGTCGAGACTTTTAATTTGTCTCGAAGGGGGGATATGTAGTGTATTAAGATTATGATGGTGCTAAATGTTTTTCATGACGAAATGGAATGTTGGTTGTTCAGGCCAGAGGGGGGATGTTTTATGATGTTATTTGAAATGTGCCGCTTGGAGGGTGACGCCCGAGGGGAGACTGGTGATTGGCCAGAAGAGGGGGTAACCCTTATTTTGGTATTGTCTATATAAGAAGGGTTTTAGACAATAAACCCCAGAGCGGTTATTATAATTCGAGGCCACTGCTCTCCAGACAACGCGTGTCTGTAAACTTATGCTGTAAGCTTGTGATAATGAATAAAGACTTTCTAATCAAAGGGCAGCATAGGCAGACTCCTTTGTTTTACAGCAAGAGCACCTGTAGCCGACGCGACACGACAAATCCTTTCCACAGAGGGTTCTACATGGAAGCCAGAAGGGTTCTACCTGGAACCCAAAAGCGTTCTCCTGTGGGGACAGCCAAAGGACCCTTTTGGAACTCTTTTTTCTAAGAGTGTTCTGTATCATAGGTCTATAGACTTGTCTTCTCAAAACAGGCTTAAAACACAACAAGCAACAACATTTTCTCTTTCTAATCTACTGTTAACTATTTTCACTCAGGAAGGTATTTTGTGTGAAAGAGAGACAAATAAATATTGTGGAAAGACTGTGTGTTCATTAGTGCCCACCGTAGCAAAACGTTTGGCAACAGAAATTGTTTAGGTCACGTTGTACAGCGTTTGGAGTAAACTGTTTATGCAACATTTTTAAACTGTTGCCTGCTGAGTAAACTAATGAATACGACCCAGGTTGTAGCCTACAACTCGGCTGTTGATGTCTGCCTCATGCTGAAACCTGTATGTAGCCTGAGGGTGCAAGCTAGATATACTGTTTTTTCAAAGCTTACCTAGATTTCAGTTAGCTTCACATTCCAGATTAGACTTCACCCATAAGAATACACAGAGTGCTAGTCATCAGGAAGGTCCTCTTTCAGCAGAACTGAAAATATCTCAATGACTTGACATGTTCTGGTTGTGAATTCAGGCTACAAGGTGAGAATCTTTCCAGGGATTATTATAAAGTGGTAGAGAAATGTAATGTCTGGTGTAATTTTAGTACAGTGAATGGAAGTAAAACACTCAGACCTGACAGTCGACTTCTAATGAGACAGGTACGTTTTCAGTTTAATCATACAAAATGGAGCTAACTGAATGTGGGCAAGTCAAATTCAATATATTCATATATTATAGTTCTACATTTAACATTTGATATGATAAATGTAATTGTATCATAGTTCTACTATATTGTAGTGATCCTCGCTAAATGAGCCACATCACAATTCCAACCAAGTAACCAAATTGGCGCCAACGGCGCGATGCGTAGGATGTTTGCCTTTTACACATGCAACCTGGGTTCTCTTCCCTGCCCCGCTGTTCGCTACATTGGTGTCAGAAGTGGTATGGTGTCTGTGAGGCCATCAAAATTTATGGTCCGGACATGTGAGGGGTCTGAGTAGTCGAAGCACGGGACTTTTGTAGGGGACAGTGTGAGTCATTTCTGCGATGCGTAGGGTGTTTGCCTTTTCTCGCCAGCGACCTGGGTTGACCGCCCTGCCCGCTGTTTTCTACACTATTGATATCATAATCTTCCCGACATTGTTTGGACAAGCCTACTCATTCAAGGGTTTTTCTTTATTTTTACTAATTTTTACATTTAAGAATAATAGTGGAGACATTAAAACTATAAAATAACACATATGGAATCATGTAGTAACCAAAAAAGTTTTAAACAAATCAAAATATATTTTATATTTGAGATTCTTCAAATAGCCACCCTTTGGCTTGATGACAGCTTTGCACACTCTTGGCATTCTCTCAACCAGCTTCATGAGGTGGTCACCTGGAATGCATTTCCAATTGCAGGTGTGCCTTCTTAAAAGTTAATTTGTGGAATTTCTTTCCTTCTTAATGCGTTTGAGCCAATCAGTTGTGTTGTGACAAGGTGGGGGGGGGTATACAGAAGATAGCCCTATTTGGTAAAAGACCAAGTCCATATTATAGCAAAAACAGCTCAAAAAAGCAAAAAGAAATGACAGTCCATCATTATTTTAAGTCATGAAGGTCAGTCAATACGGAACATTTCAAGAACTTTGAGAGTTTCTTCAAGTGCAGTCGCAAAAACCATCAAGCGCTATGATGAAACTGGCTCTCATGAGGACCGCCACAGGAATGGAAGACCCATAGTTACCTCTGCTGCAGAGGATACGTTCATTAGAGTAACCAGCCTCAGAAATTGCAGCCCAAATAAATGCTTCACAGAGTTCAAGTAACAGACACATCTCAACATCAACTGTTCAGAGGAGACTGTGTGAATCAGGCCTTCATGGTCGAATTGCTGCAAAGAAACCACTACTAAAGGACACCAATAATAAGAAGAGACTTGCTTGGGCCAAGAAACACGAGCAATGGACATTACACCGGTCGAAATTTGTCCTTTGGTCTGGAGTCCAAATTTGAGATTTATGGTTCCAACCGCTGTGTCTTTGTGTGACGCGGTGTGGGTCTCCTTATGTGTATTTCCCACAGTAAAGCATGGAGGAGGAGGTGTTATGGTGTGGTGGTGCTTTGCTGGTGACACTGTCTGTGATTTATTTAGAATTAAGGCACACTTAACCAGCATGGCTTCCACGCATTCTGCAGCGATACGCCATCCCATCTGGTTTCGCGCTAGTGGGACTATCATTGTTTTTTCAGCAGGACAATTACCCAACACACCTCCAGACTGTGTAAGGGGCTATTTTACCAAGAAGGAGAGTGATTGAGTGCTGCATCAGATGACCTGCCCTCAACAATTCCCTGACCTCAACCAAATTGAGATGGTTTGGGATGAGTCGGACGGCAGAGTGAAGGAAAAGCAGCCAACAAGTGCTCAGCATATGTGGGAACTCCTTCAAGACTGTTGGAAAAGCATTCCAGGTGAAGCTGGTTGAGAGAATGCCAAGAGTGTGCAAGGCTATCATCAAGGCAAAGTGTGGCTATTTAAAGAATCTCAAATATAAAATATATTTTTATTTGTTTAACACTTTTTTGGTTACTACATGATTCCATATGTGTTATTTCATAGTTTTGATGTCTTCACTATTATTCTACAATGTAGAAAATAGTAAAAATAAAGAAACAATGGTTTTGGAAACAGCTTGGAGATTTAACAATACTCCTACAAAGGTTCTAACTATTAACTTAGCCTTCAGGTGCTTTAGGGAAACCGGGCCCAGGTGGTCTCTTTAGGAAATGTTGTGAAAATATTTGGCCTAGGCTACATGCCCTGTTATTTGGACTGGAAACCGATTTGTAGGTGATCAATCCTGCTACTGATAGCCTATGTGAACTGATCTGAACAGGTTTAGGCTGGTCATCTAGGATATGTAGGCTATAGCTGAGGTATAGACCTCCATCTGCATATCACTAACAAACCACTATTATATATTATAACCTAGCCTACTTTACATAATATAAATCTCCTACTTGTTGCAAAAAACCTTTCTGTACGGATCTGATCCCCCTCAGATCAATCATGTCCATTTTAGCCCTTCTGTCTACATTCTCAGATACGTTTAGAAAATAACAGATTGAAAGAAATAGTCAACTTTTAATAAATACACATTAGCCTGAGAGAGTGGAAGGGCTGAGAGGAATGTGGCCTTGTGTTGCTGCACTGTCTATAACTACCTTAACAAACAGTAACAGGGAGATGAGGTGAAAGATATCAGTCACGACTACGTGTTGTTACAGGCTTTGGTATTTCCATTTATATTTTGAGGTTGGACGTTAGCACGTTGGTCGCACCCTCTTGGCGCCACCTCAATAGACAGTATGCTTATGCCTGTGCTGGCTTGTCATCTCTTTAGTCAGAAGGGTTCCATCTGTTATGTGATATTGAAGAGCAGCTGGCCCAGTGTTCTGGTTGGCCTTAGAGATGTTAGAAGACTGGCACCTCTTTGTAGCTCTGCTTCTTTAAGTTGATGAACAAAGTATTTCTGTCTTGTATCTCCCAGGGTTTGGTCTGGTTTGGTTTGGTTTGGTTTGGTTTGGTCTGGTTTGGTCTGGTTTGGTTTGGTCTGGTTTGGTCTGGTTTGGTCTGGTTTGGTTTGGTTTGGTTTGGTCTGGTCTGGTTTGGTCTGGTTTGGTCTGGTTTGGTTTGGTCTGGTCTGGTTTGGTTTGGTTTGGTCTGGTCTGATTTGGTCTGGTTTGGTTTGGTCTGGTCTGGTTTGGTCTGGTTTGGTCTGGTTTGGTTTGGTCTGGTTTGGTTTGGTCTGGTCTGGTCTGGTCTGATTTGGTCTGGTCTGGTTTGGTCTGGTTTGGTTTGGTTTGGTCTGGTTTGCTCCACTTGTTTTTTTACTCCATATTGTAAGTTGGAGGGTTTTTATTTCAGATGTCCTCGTCTGGAGCCACTTCAATGGGCACTCATGGTGGGAGTCTTTTAGGTACCACTTTCTTGTTGCTAGTCAACATTCAGTGGACACTAGGGATTGGACGATTAATACCGGAGGTCTGATGCGCCGTTGCAGTTTTCAAAGCACTACTGATTCGACACAACATATCAATGCTTGTATCAAAGTAACAATACTACGTGATGATGACGGTCGAAGCTTCGGACATCACACTACCATCTGACAGCTGTCAGAAGAGCACTGACCTCTGCTGGAAGCTTTGTGTTTTTATCTATACAGAACAAAAATACACTGCTCAAAAAAATAAAGGGACACTTAAACAACACAATGTAACTCCAAGTCAATCACACTTCTGTGAAATCAAACTGTCCACTTAGGAAGCAACACTGATTGACAATACATTTCACATGCTGTTGTGCAAATGGAATAGAAAACAGGTGGAAATTATAGGCAATTAGCAAGACACCCCCAATAAAGGACTGGTTTTGCAGGTGGTGACCACAGACCACTTCTAAGATCCTATGCTTCCTGGCTGATGTTTTGGTCACTTTTGAATGCTGGCGGGGTGCTTTCACTCTAGTGGTAGCATGAGACGGAGTCTACAACCCACACAAGTGGCTCAGGTAGTGCAGCTCATCCAGGGATGCCACATCAATGCGAGCTGTGGCAAGAAGGTTTGCTGTGTCTGTCAGCGTAGTGTCCAGAGCATGGAGGCGCTACCAGGAGACAGGCCAGTACATCAGGAGACGTGGAGGAGGCCGTAGGAGGGCAACAGCCCAGCAGCAGGACTGCTTCCTCCGCCTTTGTGCAAGGAGGAGCAGGAGGAGCACTGCCAGAGCCCTGCAAAATGACCTCCAGAAGGCCACATATGTGCATGTGTCTGCTCAAACGGTCAGAAACAGACCATGAGGGTGGTATGAGGCCCGACGTCCACAGGTGGGGGTTGTGCTTAAAGCCCAACACCGTGCAGGACGTTTGGCATTTGCCAGAGAACACAAAGATTGGCAAATTCGCCACTGGCGCCCTGTGCTCTTCACAGATGAAAGCAGGTTCACACTGAGCACATGTGACAGACGTGGACGGAGTCTGGAGACGCTGTGGAGAACGTTCTGCTGCCTGCAACATCCTCCAGCATGAACGGTTTGGCGGTGGGTCAGTCATGGTGTGGGTTGGCATTTCTTTGGGGGGCCGCACAGTCCTCCATGTGCTCGCCAGAGGTAGCCTGACTGCCATTAGGTACCGAGATGAGATCCTCAGACCCCTTGTGAGACCATATGCTGGTGCAGTTGGCCCTGGGTTCCTCCTAATGCAAGACAATGCTAGACCTCATGTGGCTGGAGTGTGTCAGCAGTTCCTGCAAGAGGAAGGCATTGATGCTATGGACTGCCCGTTCCCCAGACCTGAATCCAATTGAGCACATCTGGGACATCATGTCTCGCTCCAGACCTGGATGCTTTAGTCCAGGTCTGGGAGGAGATCCCTCAGGAGACCATCCGCCACCTCAACAGGAGCATGCCCAGGCATTGTAGGGAGGTCATACAGGCACGTGGAGGCCACACACACTACTGAGCCTCATTTTGACTTGTTTTAAGGACATTACATCAAAGTTGGATCAGCCTGTAGTGTGGTTTTCCACTTTAATTTTGAGGGTGACTCCAAATCCAGACCTCCATGGGTTGATAAATTTGATTTCCATTGATATTTTTTGTGTGATTTTGTTGTCAGCACATTCAACTATGTAAAGAAAAAAGTATTTAATAAGATTATTTCATTCATTCAGATCTAGGATGTGTTATTTTAGTGTTCCCTTAATTTTTTTGAGCAGTGTATAAACGCAACATGTAAAGTGTTGGTCCCATGTTTCATGAGCTGAAATAAAATATCCCAGAAATGTTCCATTTGCACAAAAAGCATATTTCTCTCCGATTTTGTGCACACATTTATTAACATCCCTGTTAGTGAGCATTTATCCGTTGCCAAGATAATCCATCCACCAGACAGGGGTGGAATATCAAGAAGCTGATTAAACAGCATGATAATTACACAGGTACACCTTGTGCTGGAGACAATAAAAGGCCACTCGAAAATGTGCAGTTTTGTCACAAAACACAATGCCACAGATGTCTTAGGTTTTGAGGGAGTGTGCCATTGGCATGCTGACTGCAGGAATGTCCACCAGAGCTGTTGTCAGATAATTACATTGGTGTCAGAAGTGGAATGGCGGCTGTGAGGCCATCAGACTGGCCCGGACGTGTGAGTAGTCGACTTCCTGGTCGGAGGGGGCAGTGTGAGCCACATTCCAATTCCCACCATGTGGGTTAACCCTATTGATGCGATGCGTAGGTTGTTTGCCTTTTACACATGCAACCTGGGTTCGCTTCCCTGCCCCACCGTTTGCTACATTGGTGTCAGAAGTAGTATGGTGTCTGTGAGGCCATCAGAATGTACGGCCCCGGATGTGTGAGGGGTCTGAGTAGTCGAATCACAGGACTTGCTTTTATAGGGGGCAGTGTGAGACAGGTTACAATTAGGGTTTAACCATATTGCTGCGATGCTTAGGGTGTTTGCCTTTTTCGCCAGCAACCTGGCTTCACTGCCCTGCCCCACTGTTTTCTACAATATTAATATCACAGGCTACCCGACGTCCATTGAACAAAGAGACACAACAATATGAGTGAAAGGATTTTAGGATAATATCAGTTAGTGTTTATTTAGAGTTGTCTTCTGGGTTCAGCCTTCTAGCTTCCTTTATCAATAGGGTGAAATATAATAAATGACATGGCCTCAGAGTTTGGAGATAATCAGTCCCAGTTTAAATCACTATGACAACCATTTCATTATTTCCCCAGAGCAGCAAGGGAATCTAGAGACTCAACCTTTGCAGAATCAGAATCACCTTTATTCGCCAAGTACATTTGCACATACATATGTAGGATCTTAATTTGAGCCAGTTTGCTACAGCAGGAAAATATTCCTGCAGCAACAGGAAATGTGAATTATAATTAATGGACATTTTTGTAGCGGTTGATAAATTTCTATTAAGGGAAACTCAAGTCTGGCATTTCTAAGTGGAAATTACAAACTTCAGAAGCCTTTTAAAACCTCAAATACACTACAAGTTTTACATTTCCTGCATTGCGGGAAAGGTTTTCTGCATTGGGGGGGGGGTGATCAAATTAAATCTTACATCTGTACACATAATTCTACATGGTGATAGTGACAGACAACATTTAGAGACAGAATACAGACAGAAGAGTTTACACAAATGTCTGTACAACATTATACACAACTAGGAAGAGTGAGCATAGAGCTATAAGATATTGAACAGTGGATATACAGATATACAGTCAGTGGGAATACAGTTGATATACAGATATACAGTACAGTGGGAATATAGTGGATATACAGATATACAGTACAGTGGGAATACAGTTGATATACAGATATACAGTACAGTGGGAATACAGTTGGTATACATATATACAGTACAGTGGGAATACAGTTGATATACAGATATACAGTACAGTGGGTATACAGTTGATATACGGTGGATGTCCATATATACAGTACCAGTATAAATATATCTAAGAGAGATGAACAGAGTGCTAATGCAGTATAGTTCAGTTATTTTGTGTACAGTTCAGAGATGGCTTGATGTGGTGTGCAGCATAGAGTGTATAGTCCTTTAGTCTCTATGGGCCAGATGGTAGTGTACAGTTCAGAGATGGCTTGATGTGGTGAGCAGCATAGAGTGTATAGTCCTTTAGTCTCTATGGGCCAGATGGTAGTGTACAGATCAGAGATGGCTTGATGTGGTGTGCAGCATAGAGTGTATAGTCCTTTAGTCTCTATGGACCAGATGGTAGTGTACAGTTCAGAGATGACTTGATGTGGTGTGCAGCAAAGAGTGTATAGTCCTTTAGTCTCACTGGGCCAGATGGTTGGTTGGTGAGGGCCACAGCATGGGGAAAGAAACTGTTCAGATGGGGGTCTATAACATCCAATCACATAGGTTTACAGCAGCTGACAGTTGCAACGTTATTGCTAATAACTCAAACTGCCTTATTTAGATAAAAACATAATTTCTGTACAGATGTAGGATCTTAATTTGATCACCCTGTTGCAGGATAATTAAAACTTGTAGTGTATTTGAGTGTTTTTAAGCTTTAAAAAAGGTTTCTGAAGATGATCAATTCCACTTTTCTATTAAAAATTGTTCATTAATTATAATCCACATAATAATTGAAATGTCCTGTTGCTGCAGGATTATTTTCCTGCTGTAGCAAACTGGCTAAAATTAAGATCCTACATCTGTAGCAATACACCTCTCTTTGATGTACATGGCTATATCAGGTTTGACTTTTGACCATTTGACATCTTTTATTTACTGTTGTTTAGGCTGGTTGAATGAGTCGCCTATAAAAGCTACTTCATCTGCAAGAGAACAGGCGGATGCACCAGTGACTGTAAGAAGTTATGTGATTTCCTCATATAAACGTGAAAGTAAGTGTGTAGCCTACGCAGTTACACAATGGCTGTTGAAACTGGGCACATATTTCTCGGGTAACATTAGAAGTCGGATAAATGTGTTGATATGTAGGAAAGACGGGCAGACTCTCGTAGGTCTAGGCTAAACTACAAACTATTATAAGGTTAGGTCGACTTCAGACATTCAATAGTCAGAGTAGGTTTGAGCTATGATCACATATCATGCTGACAAACCTTATGGTCTCCGTTTGAAATGGTGTGAAAAAATACCATGCCTAGGCTACAAGCTCTGTCCTGCTACTGTTAGGTCTATAACGTTATGGGAACTGATCTGAACAGGTTTAGGCTGGTCATCTAGGATATGTAGGCTATAGCTGAGGTATAGACCTCCATCTGTATCAGGACTAGGCTCCTGCTACTGTTACTGTTATAACGTTATGGGAACTGAACTGAACAGGTTTAGGCTGGTCATCTAGGCTATAGCTGAGGTCAGTTGTGATTTTAGCATGTCAATCTTGGTGGGGCAAAACATAAATAAAAGGGGATGCATGCCAGCAAAGCCACTCCACAACACAACACTAAACAATACATTCATTGCACTATAACGGTGACAAACGGTGCCCACAAACTGTTAGGGCCTACATAAAGCAGAGTCCCAACAGCAGAGTCCCAACAGCAGAGTCCCGACAGCAGAGTCCCAACAGCAGAGTCCCAACAGCAGAGTCCCAACAGCAGAGTCCCAACAGCAGAGTCCCAACAGCAGAGTCCCAACAGCAGAGTCCCAACAGCAGAGTCCCAACAGCAGAGTCCCAACAGCTGTCCTATCATTTCTCTTCATTATTTCTCTTCATATGACAAGGATTAAAAAGGATTTGCCTGAAGATTGCCGACTTGATTCATGATGATGACTGCTGGCTAAGATTTTGAAAGTATGATGTTGACATGATCAGTCCAATCAAAGCTACTGTAGATATAATGTGATTTGATGTCATTTTATCTGTGGCCAATGACCTTCTTGGATGGGCACTTCTAATGTAACTCTGTGGCAGCACCCAAGGGGCTTGAATTTTCTAGCTCTACCCTTAGACTTGGCGGTGACGTAGTGTCCCCATGAGTGACAGAACACTGAGCCAATCACGAAGCAACGCTCTGTATTTTCTTCTGGCTTGCCCCACCACCACAGAAAGCACTGAGCTAGGCTGAAACACCTGCATTTTGGAGCTGCCTTACTCAAGAAAACAAAAAAGAGACCATGTTTGTATGCAGCTTTATTAACTCAATTATATATATATTTTTACATTGTTAGCAAACTGATATGTGACACGTATTAATGCCACAATAACATGCAAAAACAGGAAAGGCCACCTGCCCTGAATGACGGGTCACCACTGGCTGAGGTATAGACCTTGATCTGCTTTACACAAAAAATTACTGTTATACATTATAACCTAGCCTACTTTAAATAATAAAAAATATCTTAATTGTTGCAAAAACCTTTATGTATAGATCACTGACCCCCCCCCCCCCCTCCCCCCTCCAGATCAATCAAGCCCGTTTTAGCCCTTCTGTCTACATTCTCAGATACGTTTAGAAAAGAACAGATTTAAATATAATAAATGACTGACTTTTAATTAATACAAATAAGTGTGAGACATGGCCTTGTGTTGCTGCACTGTCTATAACTACCTTAACAAACAGTGACTTATTATTATTATTATTATTGACAGTTAACATGGAGAAGAGATGTCACAACTACATATTCATGTGATTGCATTAAATCACCTGACTGTTTTTATATGTCTGTTAGTAAATGTTATATAAGAGATAATTATTAAATGATAACAATTGACATTCAATAATTAATGTGTTAACTACAGCCAACATGTTGGATCTCTGTTTAGGGGTCAGTTCTCTAAAATGAGTCTTTCTGGGGAGAGAGAGGAGGGGGGCCCTGCCTCTAAAATGAGTCTCTCTGGGGAACATGACACCAAAGCTAAGAGGTGAGATGACAATTTTGTTTAAGAATTATTAAGAGTTTATTTCCTAAATGCTATTTCCACAATTTTTCACATGAGTTTTTTAATCAGACATGGTTGCTAATGGGTACCTTCAATATTACTGTTCTCAGATGTTTAATTAATAGATTTTAGATGTATATCATTATTATTATTTTTATTGCAAAACGCTATATATCCATTGTTTAGCTGAAATGGAATGTTCGTATCCTGTATATTTGACTGTATTATCTGGTTGTCTCACCTAGCTATCTTAAGATGAATGCACTTACTGTAAATCGCTCTGGGTAAGAGCATCTGCTAAACAGGTGGGGCTCTGCCCTGAATGACAGGTCACCACTGCTCCAAAGCAATTACATGTTGCACAGGAACCACTGACTCGCTGCATGTTTCTATTATCAAGACACCTGCTGGTACCTCTTAACTGGTTAGTACAGCTCATGAGGTGTCCTAAATATCTGCCAACTAGGTGGGACGCTTATGAATAAAGAGGCTTCATGCATAGCTTTAATTTATACCCATAAGAGTAGGACTAAAACTGCTTTATTCTCAGCACTTATACGACACATTTTCTACTCTGAGACGCTTTTTGGATATGGGCCCAGATCTCAAAACATTGTTTTAAAAAACGAATCATTTTGTTTTACATAATAAAAAATGAATATTACTAATGTAAGCCACTGTAAAGACTTGGTTTAGTTTATTGTGTGGCTCTGCTCATGTCCGCGTTCTGAAACTGTCTGCGTCCCCGTACAGAACTGTCCGCGTCCACGTACGGTTTGGCGCCAAGCATATTGTCCAGTTACGCGCAGAGTGGGCTGAGGTGATGTTGGGAAATAACGACGGAGTTCGTTACAGTGTTGAGACACCGAAGTTTATTGTTCAATTTGCTTTTTTGCTTAATGGTCAGTGACAGTATGAGTGTAGCCAGATCCTTTTCACTCGCTAGTCTTGTTTAATTGTGTGGTTCAACGGGTTCGTCATCATCCTCGAGGGACAGACGAACGACCTGCTAGCAATCCAAGCTAGTCGGTACAGCTAGCTAAGCTAGCTACTCTTTACCAGCAGCATCCTAGTTATCCTAGCTACCACTACATCATCACCGGCTGCCTGCATTTCTTGTGGACCGATGGAGCTCCCTGGTTGTTTCTTCCACCTGTTAAATACCGTGGAGGGCTTCTCCCTCTCTCGTTGACGGATGCTGGCTACCTTCCATCCCTCTGTCCGGTTCTCCTCTCTTCACTAGATGGACGGTAACTTTAGTGTTTAATCCCTCTGTGTCCAAGGACTGAACTTTTGAATATTATTTTCGGGGCGCCTCAAGTGACATTTTTACAACGTTTATTTCTGATAAAATTAGTTCATTGCATCCGCCATGGAGCCCAGTTTCATAATATTACCTTCTGTCCCTGGTTATGAAGTAATCGCGAAAAAACAGGCCTTATGTTTGGGCATTTTTCACCCTACCAGCTCCTATTAGTTCTATTGAGCTCCGTGACACCGACTCGCCTTCAGAATGTTCTATTCCCAGCCCATTGTTCTGCGTCACAATGCCAGCTGCACTATTGTTATTAACGAGACCTGCCTGCGTTAACCCTGTAGGTTTACCTCAGCTAACTTATTATTAACAAGGTTACGGCTACTTGGTGAGCGTTAACCCTGTAGGTTTACCTCAGGTAACTTATTATTAACAAGGTTACGGCTACTTGGTGAGCGTTAACCCTGTAGGTTTACCTCAGGTAACTTATTATTAACAAGGTTACGGCTACTTGGTGAGCGTTAACCCTGTAGGTTTACCTCAGGTAACTTGGTGAGCGACCTCACTGTTCACCTGAATACACGTTGTGGTTAGCCACTGTCTGCAACACGATAGCTGGCGTGTAGCCATCAAATGTTAAACAGTTTCTGGTCATGGTTAACCATATATGTTTTAAGAAAAAGTGTACAATCTAAAAAAACACGTCCCTGTTCTCTTTTCACGATTTAAACAGCCAGAAGACATTTTTTAAGTAAAAAGAATCATTTTTTTGTCGACTTGTTGTTTCTAAATGGCTGCTGGGTAATTTGATATTCATCGAAATCTTAGTTTGTAGGCATGGAATTGAGCGAATGCTGCGCAGGTTCACTGAGTTGCAAACCAAATGGATATAATGGGGTGATTGTTGTCTAATCGGGTGGTCTAGCTAATGGATTTGTAGATCTGACGCAGTTGCTACCTCAGATTATGAACCTAGCAGATGTCGTGAATGAGTTATGTAGTACCCACAGACGGCCACAGGGAGGCGCAAGAGTGCCATAAACCCATACTGTTTTTTTGCCTTACAAACCCTAAACCTAACAATCAATCAATCAATCAATCAATCAATCAAATGTATTTATAAAGCCCTTTTTACATCAGCAGATGTCATAAAGTGCTATACAGAAACTCTAACCCTAAATACAACCTATTTTAGCCTTAACCCTTAACCCTAATTCTATTTTAGCCATAACCCTAACCCCTAACCCTAGGTATAACCTATTTTAGCCTTAACCTTAACCCTAATTCTAGGGTAGGGTAGCCTAGAACACTTTTAGAAACTATTTTAGTAATAATATTATCTTAGTAAATACAATTATAGTACTAAATAACATTTTGATTATTTTGTTAATCAACACCTGTCAAGCGTTTTGCTGTTTTTTTGTTGTTATTAGTTATTTTATGATATTTGTTATTGCAAGGCAGAACACTTGATAAATAAGACACATTTGTTTTATTTTTCAAATGTGGTTTGAACTGGGTGACCTAGTAACCTCTATGTGAAAGTCCAGCAATTGACGTGGGATAGGTGGGGCAGGTTTGAGACTGATCTAAGGAATTAACAAGAAAAATACACTTTATTTATCAGCTGCCTCACCAATGTCTTTATGTGAATTAATAACTTTTAATTGCTAAATTTCCAATAGATGGCTGCATAAGACCACGAAGCATCAGTTATAGGCTACAAGCAGCAAAAATATATGTCCCATGATTTTCTAAAATGGTCACTCATTACTTCACAGTTATCCATCCATTCATCCATCCACCCACCCACCCACCCACCCACCCACCCACAAAGTGTCTTCCCTGCCACTGTTTTGGTAAAAAGCTGGGCTTGGGCTGGAGAAATGTATCCACATAAATGTATAGACAGAGGATGGATGCTAAGACTGACCATCCATGGTACAAAAACTATAGTTTTAACCATGTTTTGAGGCTTTACAGTGTTTGGAGTAAAAAAAACGTGTATTTTGGGTTCTGCTGAGCAGAGCTTCCCAAAGTCGGTCATGGCAGTTGAACTAAGCTCATGAGGCATTTATAAGTTATATTATTTTCTGAATCAATGGGTAGATATCATTAATTAATAAGTCCAAAAATGGATGTGGATCCAAAAATGGATGTGGATCCAAAAATGGATGTAGTAACTGTTGATTCACCTTCAACATAAACACAGACACTAGACACTGGAAATTAGATGTGCCTTGCAAAAGTATTCATCCCCCTTTGGCGTTTTTCCTATTTTGTTGCATTACAATCTGTAATTTAAATAGATTTTTATTTGGAATTCATGTAATGGACATACACAAAATAGTTCAAATTGGTGAAGTGAAATGAAATAAAGTCCACCTGTGTGCAATCTAAGTGTCACATGATCTCAGTATATGTACACCTGTTCTGAAAGGCCCCAGAGTCTGTAACACCACTAAGCAAGGGGCACCACCAAGCAAGCGGCACCATGAAGACCAAGGAGCTCTCCAAACAGGTCAGGGACAAAGTTGTGGAGAAGTACAGATCAGGGTTGGGTTATAAAAAAAGATCAGGAACTCACTAACTGTAAGACGCTCTGGATAGCGACTGCTAAATGAAATTTAAAATTAAAAAATGTAATACCCCAAGAGACTTGCAGCTGTAATTGCCGCAAAAGGTGGCTCTACAAAGTAGTTACGCACGCTCAAGTTTTCAGTTTTTTTGTCTTATTTCTTGTTTGTTTCACCCCCAAAAAAATATTTTGCATCTTCAAAGTGGTAGGCATGTTGTGTAAATCAAATGATACCACCCCCCCACCCCCCGACCCAAAATCCATTTTAATTCCAGGTTGTAAGGCAACAAAATAGGAAAAATGCCAAGGGGGGGTGAATACTTCGCAAGCCACTGTAGGTCCCACGGTTGACAGTGCATGTCAGAGCAAAAACCAAGCCATGAGGTCGAAATAATTGTCAGTAGAGCTCCGAGACAGGACAAAGAGACATCAGCCATTGTCCTTCTACACTACTTGTGTTAAATTAACAGTGTGTTTGTGAAATCATGATGATCTCTTTGTCAGGCTGTCAGGCTGTGGAGTCACAGAGAAAGGCTGTGCTTCTCTGGTCTCAGCTCCGAAGTCAAACCCCGCACACCTGAGAGAGCTGGATCTGAGTAACAATGACCTGGAGGATTCAGGAGTGGAGCTGCTCTCTGCTGGACTGGGGAATCCCCACTGTAAACTGGAGACTCTGAGGTCAGTATTCCTGTAGTTGGTCAACAAGTGATAACTGTTCACCAGATCCACATGTGTTTACCAGGTACACTTAGACCACACCATATGTGTTTGGACAGTGAAGCTTACAGTTTTACATTTGGTGCTATGCTCCAGCATTTTGGATTTGAGATAAAATGTTTCATATTAGGCGACATTACAGAATGTCACCTTTTTATTTGATGTTAATAGTGAGAGGTGTTTTGTTGTAGCGTCTGTAACTCTCTCATTCATTATTATTCATGATTCATTCATGATATTTCTTAATCATGGCAGTCACAAGCTTGATTTAGTCATTGTCGGCAAGGAATATGGGAACTGTCGTGGTAATTATTCGAATCAAAGGAGAGACTTTTAGATTTCCTCAAAGCAATTTAGCTTTATTAATTACTGCAGTAATGGAGTGTTAACAGTCACCGAAGTTAAAGCTAAGGTTACAGTTAAGGTGTCGAGTTAAAGCCCCAAAATAAACAGGATTCGTTTACAACTCTTTATAGTCTTCCTGAGTCCTTGTGACGAAGAACAGATACGTGAAATTATACAAAGGTACATTGTGCTCTCATGCAACAGATATCAAGATTTACATGGAGCCAAATATCTGTCTCCAGTTCATTTACTGCTTGTTTATACAGACATACTAATGCAACATAGGACACTAAGTCTTTGCCTTAATTTATGAAGTTGGGTGTTAATATATCACCTGGAGGGAGGGTTCTCCTCACAACCATCCATACCATGATACCTTGCATTATACAACCATCAATCCAAAACTCATGGACTAGGCAAGGAGGGCATTAATCAGAGAGGCAACAAAGAGCCCAAAGATAACCCTGAAGGAGCTGCAAAGCTCCACAGCGGAGATTGGAGTATCTGTCCATAGGACCACTTTAAACCGTACACTCCACACAGCTGTGCTTTACGGAAGTGTGGCCAGAAAAAAGCCATTGCTTTAAGAAAAAAATAAGCAAAAAGGCATGTGGGAGACTCCCCAAACATATGGAAGAAGGTACTCTGGTCAGATGAGACTAAAATTGAGCTTTTGGCTATCAAGGAAAACGCTATGTCTGGCGCAAACCCAACACCTCTCATCACCCCGAGAACACCATCACCACAGTGAAGCATGGTGGTGGCAGCATCATGCTGTGGGGATGTTTTTCATCGGCAGGGACTGGGAAACTGGTCAGAATTGAAGGAATGATGGATGGTGCTAAATACAGGGGAAATTCTTGAGGGTTCACCTTCCAGCAGGACAATGACCCTAAGCATACACTCGAGTGGTTTAAGGGGAAACATTTAAATGTCTTGGAATGGCCTAGTCAAAGCCCAGACCTCAATCCAATTGAGAATACTTTTGCAAGCTACTGTAAAGGTGTGATTAACATAATGTTGTAATTCTACGACAGACCAAATACTAAACTTTTGACTACTTTAATACACTATGTTAATTGGTCAGAATACTTATGACTTCTTCAAATAGGGAGACTGGATACATAAAGTGCTTTCATTTCTAAACGGTGAAACAGATATGTATGAAAATACCCTCAAATAAAAGGTGACATTATATACTGTCACCTCATATGAAACATTTGATCTCAAATCCAAAATGCTGGAGTATAGAGCCAAATTTCAAATGTTAGCTTCACTGTCAAAATAGATATGGTGTGGACTGTATACTCAATACAATCTAAATCTGATACCTCACTGTCTGTCTTTTGACTGATACTGCTTTTTAAACTGGTCTGGTCAGTCTACTCAAATATTTGTACTTTACATTTTTCTCTCTACAAGCAATACTTTGATCATTTTTAATTTTTAATAAGGATACATTTATAAGTAGATATGGCAGGTTTCAGGAAACTGATGTATCTGAAAATGTTGACAAAATATACACAGTAAAAACAGAAGTGTTAATTTAACTCCTATCGAGTTGAATTTAACTCTGTTTCAGATAACATTTGGTCCCACTCAAAATCAGTGTAAAATGTACTCTTTGGTCAGTGTAAAACTTTTAGAGTTAATTCTACTCCATATTGTGTAAAAAATAACAATGAAATGTGTCAAAATATTTAACACTGTAGTTTAATCACACTCTTGAGAGTAATATGATTACACTGTATAGAGTTAAGTCAACTACAATTTTACTTCAAAAAATGACACTTTAAAGTGTAATGATATTTACTTTTCATTTCTCTACAGTGTTTTTTTAAATTTTATTTAAATCATATGATGTAGTGTTACTGAATGATAGAAATATCAATACTATCAAATAAAACAAAGCACAATAATACAAGATGAGAGCACCCACATTTATTGAAAAAAAAAAGTATAATTTCAATGTCCGTGAATTTACATTGTACACCCATTGCCTTGTCTATGACAGAAGTATAACATCATAAAAATGTTCACCAGAGAAAGCAATATGGCACAACAAGGAGAGCTGTGTCATTTCCTCCATATGACCTTTGTATGTCAAAAGGTCTAGGGTAGTGCAGGTTGTCGACATGAAAAAAAACTAAATCATGCTTTGATCTGATCACCTCATATGCATGGAAATGTTCTTGAAAAGTTACTGTAACTAAAGGCACTGTGAGTAGTAACAGTTTTTCACACATTATCAGAACTGACTCAATCTGATAAAACAAGGGCACTTCAGAGTCAACTTCGCCACAGATAACCAAGTGTGGGCGATAAACATACCCATTATGTTTAGCCCAATTAACCTTCATAACCTGAATGCTACTGGGCACTTGCATTGCCAAAGCAATTTCAGAACCTCCTTTTACCATATTTAAAGCCACCATTTTTCCTGGACCAATATCTAACCGACTAAAAGTTGTTGATCTTCGCCAACTATATGCCATATGATTCTGATGCTTTTTTGCCAGCGTTTTGGTAATATTTTTAAACGATTTAAGCTGTTTTTGAAAAAATTATGTTTGCCTTCATACCTCATACACCAACTATGAAGTACAGGCCCTATTTTCTGGATGCAGCGGGGATAGTGGATAAGAAAATGGTGCTTTGGTAAAAGTTTTTTCTGAGGATACAACTTCTTAAACAGTGTATGGTGATCAACAATCAAATGTTTTAAATATACACATAGACCTTGAGATAACATGGGCGAGAATATAATGTTAATTATTTGCAATAATAAAAGAAGCAGGCCCCAGTGTTGGTCAGTAGAAGTTACCAAATCTCCAAAGATAAGAGGAATATTCCTAAGTAAGCACCAGGACTGAATTGCATTCAGTCCCAGATCATTAGATCCTTCACTTAAATTAACAGTCACAGGCCTGTTATTTCTCTCTGTGAAACCATAATCAAAACTTTGTATTCTTGAATGTATTTCTCCTGATGTAACATGTTTTTCATTCAAATACAGAAATAATAACTTCAATTCGTACTGGCCAACCCCTTCTAACACATCATGCATCACATAAACTGAGAAGTTCTCAGTTGTGTGAAAATACCTCAATGAATTTAATATGCATGACCTTTTCACACCAAAAACATACGGAAGGGATGGATTACAAGCCATTTCTTGACAGTGAGCAGTATGCATATCTTTGGTGCGTAAAACTATTTTGGAAGAATCTTCAGAGAATTCTGTTTGAAAGTCCTCCTTTTCTGCTAAACAGAACCTGCAACAGTACCTTGCACTGAAAGACTCCACCAGACCAAACAAACTATGCAAACCCAAATTATCACCTGTTACCTGTACTACAGTGCCACGTACATAACCACTGTATAATGGAATCTCAATACCATCGCTCTCTAACACTTTAATGTCTCGAACAATGGGAGCAAAAATTTCACTAAAACCATATCGTTTAACATCTTGAGTATGAAATAAGGCGCACAGGTGTATGTTAGCCAAAAAAAGAATTCAATTTTGGAGAGAAGTTTCTTAAAGTAAAATATACTCCACCCAATTTATGAATACCTCGCTTGGAACCCAATGGGTTGGCGACCTCAAAATCATCATAGAACATCTGGACCTGTATTGTCTGCTTCTCAGTTGAGAACAGGGGGTGACTTTTAAAAAAAGATCCATCACAAATATCTCTCAGTCTAGAGTTGCTGGTAGCTGAGCTTTGCAACATTTCTGCAAAATACTGACTTTTAAATATTGACTGCAGTGTAGATAAAATTGGAATATACATGAATTTATCTTGAACTACTACCTGATCATATGTTCCAGTCTTTTTATTTCGTCTTGTGTCAAATCTTGAACCAATCACACATTCAACTGGTTCTACTATTTCCCACTTGGCAGTCATAAATTTTGATCGCTTGTATTCGAATTTAGAACTGTGAAAGGATTCTCTAACCCCTCAAAACACGCCTCAACTTTCTTGCACATTTCTGTTTCTCTTTCATTACTAAATACATGCTTTATCACTGTTTCTTTAGCATGCTGATGAATATCTTGAACAATCTCTTCCATGGAAATCACTACAGTATTTACTGTACTTTGACCAACACCTGCTGCCTTTAGATCAGAAATAACAGCTGCACAACTATTTACAATGTATGGCGAAGATAACTCTGACTCAGCCTCTAAACATTCAGTCGACACTTCAACATGAGAAATATTACTGGTGTTGACGGTACTTTGAGGGTCTGAAAGATCATCTTCTATAGAATCTACTAAACTTTCTCCGTGGCACTTGTTAAGATGTTTTCTAAAACCAGAAAAGCTACCAAAAGAACGTGAGCATCCTTCTTGACCACATTTCAGAAAAAAGAGTCCTGCCTGTACATAGCCCATGAATTATCTTAAGGTGCTTAACAAGGTTGTTTGGACTTCCATGGTCACTTTTGCAAAGAAAACACTTCATAGTTTTATCTCAACTAACGCACCATTCTTGCTCGCAACTCAGCAACTCTAGGAGTCTCCTTTGTTTCCCCCATGTTGATGTTATAGATGGTTGTTTGCACAAAAGTGAAAAAGCTGCTCAAGGAAGAACTTTATGACGTACCAAATACGTAATGGGCTTTAAAGACTTCGCCAAAAGCTCCTACTGAACCTGTTGCCTTGCATGGAAGAGCATGCTTGTCAACCACAATGAAGTAGGAGTGAATGCTGCTCTGTGTGGATCCCTGGGCGAGAAGGTAGGGCTGACTGCTTTGGGTGATGTTGTCAAGATGCTGCTGCACACTGGTTCCAACCTACAAAAAAAACACATTCAACAGAATTGTTTTGGTGACTAACCTCTGACAATAGATAAGATCACCTCAAACTGTGCACAAGATTGAGATGATGGAATATATATTTTAAACAACTGTTAAGCATACCTTTTGAAATCTGATGAGCTGATCTACAGCTTGATATGCAGACATCTTTCCCGGCCTCTTTCTACCTTGTGCAGATGGTGGTAGCAAATGTAGCAGCAGCAAGATGGCAGACATGTCACTGTCCCAGCCTACAAATAAGTAAATAAAAACCTGGTTAACATTGTGCCGTAGCATAACATTCTTATTCACAACTTGCACCATTATGGACATATAATGCACACCTACATTATCCACATAAAAAGTAAAACAGTTCATTCATACCATTCTCAACATCAGCAGCTGACTCAGCATTGCGCATCAAATCCAAGAGTTCTGTGGTGGATACAAGTCCATGGCTTTCCTTTATTACTTTTGCTTTGAAAGTGGTTGGCCACTTCTCCAAGAATTTGTTGGCTGTGGCCTCACCAAACAGAAGTCTGAAATCTTGTTCTATCTGCAATGTAACACACAAAGACAGAAATAATGAGTGTTACCTTATTCTTCATTGGATATTTTTGGTGATGCAGTGAATTAAGTTGTCATACCAGTCCTGGTGTGTCCAGAAATCTTGGGAAGACCGAGAAGACATCTGATGATTTGGCTTCATCGTTGACCATTGCTTGCCGATATATGAAGGTCATTTTCATCTTCTCACGGACAGTGTTTTCATCAGCAGAGTGTCTCAAAACAGCAATAGCTGCTTCCACATCCTCATCAGATGGCTGTCTGTCATAGGTGAAGGGCTGACGATCACGGCCTGGCCCACCAACTTAAGACAAAATACAGTGTTAAGAAATCCTTTCTGTACAATTCACAGGTCACCATTATAATTACATGTCACTGATCAGAAAACATACCTTTAGGAGATTTGCTGACTGAGGCACCTCTTTCCTCTGCTGTTTTTCTTTGTATGGTCTTCAATCGCCATGCAAGGTATCCGGAACCACTCTCCGGATCGTAGTAATGATCCTATATTATTATAAATAAATTATAAAGGAGTACTATTCCCATTTCATAGAGTGAATATGTGCATAATGTTGCAATAACCCATTTACTTACATATCCATGTTGTGAGTATGGGTCTTCTAGATAGGGAAACAAAGCTACTATCCCCTGTGCATACATCACTCTGACACTTTTGGGGGGATGTCCTAGCATATGAATTCAAAGTTAACATCACACTGAATTGATATTGCACAACACATTTTACATAATTAATAACCGGAAAATAATAACAATGTTTCTTTACAGCCCATCTATATGCTTAATGCTTACCCATGTGTTTCTGTCATCTCAGCAGCAAGTATGTTGATCATCTGTCTTCTGGTGGCATCTGTCAGAGATTTGGTTTTTCCATACTCTTGCATAATGCGTTCACCACCAGGCTTTGATGTTAGGATTTTTTCAATCAGCTATAGGTGGAAAGAAATGTGCTTTCCGTAATTGTAAAACAATATGTAATGCTGTCACATGATGAAACAACATTCAGATTGGACTTAACAGCAATGTTCACCACTTACTGCTTTTGCCTCATAGTTTATGTGGCATGGCCTTTTAGGCTGGCTTCCTTCGCCAGCCGCTACTTCTTCAACATCGTCACACACAGTGAAATTCAGAATGATGGTGTCATCAGATGTACCCGAGCATGATGATGAATGAGAGGTATCTGTTCATTATGAAATTTGTGCAAAACATAGAAACATATTACAATAAACTGTTATTTTTAAGACAATAAAGGTTCTCATTCTGGCCTTTAAACTAAAAAAACTAATTGAATGAATGAATACCAAGTCCATTGCCCAGCATGATTCTGAAAGTTCCAGGTGACTCCTTTAATAATTCTTCAAAAACATCTGAGTCAACTTCTGTGTCAGACTGGTCATACACCTTAATGTCTGGCTTTCTGCTTTCTGGTATGTTGAATTTTAGACACACTGTTAAAAAAAGAAGAAAAAAAGAAAAACATGCATTCCCTTCTCACAAGAATCCAAGTTCATACTTAAGGTTGCCTCATGTGTTCACAAAATGATGAAAGACAAGGATCTGCACCTGATTTTATGTTACTGAAAATATAAAGCACAGCAGAAATGACTATAGACCTAAATAGATATCATAAGATAATAGCTTAATGCTGTATTATTTTGTCATTAGGGTGATATGTATTGCTTTAACCTATTATACCTACCTTCTTTCAAGAAAGCATTGAATGTCAGCTCAGACAGCTTGACGTATTTCTGCTCTTCCCCGAGCTGAACACGCAACAGCATTTTGCCTCTGTTAACAAAGAAAATATATATTCAAAATCATCATTTAGTGCTGGTTCAACTAAGCGTTAGCTAACTATCCATTTATCTCAGTAGTACTAGCTACGCAATGCACTATGCATTACTTAGACGTTACACTGCAATTACAAAGGCTGAAGTAGACAAAGTTGTGCTGGTTGAATATAACGTTAAGCTGCCATTTTCTGCAGCAAATGGGTGTAGGCTAGTTCAAGTTTAGAGGCACATTGTCCCATTAGCTACCAAATAACTAGCTATGTGTCAAAGTTAGCTAGCTCATTAGCCATTTTAGTTCGAACAGTAGCTAACCATTAAAATGGTTAAGCAATGTTAAACAAACCCGTCATGCAAATCAGTGATCTAAGTTATCGTTATATAACACCAACATTAGCTGGCTAACTATCAGAAGCATGCTAACATTACCGTTATATATAGCTTTATAAAAAACAGTTAACGTTAGTGTAAGGAAGCCTGGGAAGCTATACAATAACGTTAGCTAACAATACTATCTGTATAAATGTTTTGTTGTTAGCGAACGTTATTTTACGTATTTACCATTCTGACAAACTTCATTCGTGAAAATATTGCAACACAAAGAAAGACAGTTACCGATACTGATTGCAAGCTAGCTAACCGCATGACAAGCACAATCTGCGCTCATGCCAAACGGTGGTGTCCTTCAAACGAACTGATTAGCTAAGTTAACGTTACCTATTTTTAGCCATATGAAACAGCAAGCCATTCACAAAAATATCAAACATATTCCATGGGTATATCATATAACAGTTATTACTGTCAACCATCTGAACTTACAAGCTAATTTAGCTGGCTGATGACGAGGTCACTGCAAGGGGGACTGCCGCATGGAACTCGTAACTTAAAATATGACCTTGACATCAGCACAACTCTAAAATTATGTAAAGTTAAAAATACCGGTTTGGTGTTGAAAAAACGGGATGTAAACTTACCTAGCAATATCTGTGGCCTAGCTACTCCTTCCGCAATCTTCCTCCACCAACGTACGTGCCAAACTTGGCAAAGCAGAGTGGCGGGTATTCATCACTGCTGTAGAGTTGAAATTGTCACTGCGTATCTGCAGATTTTTACACTCACTTTTAACTCCACTGATAGAGCAACTTTACTCTCAAAAATGTTGAAAATACTCTATCTGGGTTAAAATAACTTTACTCTGAAATATTAACACCCCATTTTTTACTGTGTACTGGCACTATTTTCACCACCAAAGAATAGCAGTGTGATTTTAATATGATTTGACTCTTTGCAGGCTGTCAGGCTGTCTAGTCACAGAGGAAGGCTGTGCTTCTCTGGTCTCAGCTCTGAAGTCAAACCCCTCACACCTGAGAGAGCTGGATCTGAGTAACAATGACCTGAAGGATTCAGGAGTCAGACTGCTCTCTGCTGGACTGGGGAATCCCCACTGTAAACTGGAGACTCTGAGGTCAGTATTCCTGTAGTTGGTCAACAAGTGATAACTGTTCACCAGATCCACATGTGTTTACCAGGTACACTTAGTCCACACCATATGTGTTTGGACAGTGAAGCTTACAGTTTAAAATTATTTGGTGCTATGCTCCATCATTTTGTATTTGAGATAGAATGTTTCATATTGGGCGACAGTATATAATGTCACCTTTTATTTGAGGATATTTTCATACGTATCTGTGTTACTGTTTAGAAATGAAATCACTTTATGTGTCTAGTTCTCCCGTTTGAAAAAGTCGTAATAATTTGGACATATTCACTTATATTGTATTAAAGTAGTCATAAGTTTAGTATTTGGTCCCATATTCCTTACCTGCAGTGATTATATCAAGCTTGTGATTCTACAAACTTGTTGAATGCATTTGCAGTTTGTCTTGGTTGTGTTTTAGATGATATTTTTCCCAATAGAAACTGAATGGTGAATAATGTCCTGTCATTTTGGAGTCACTTCACTTGTATTGTCAGTAAGAATAGAAGATGTTTCTGAACACTTCTACATTCATGTGGATGCTACCATGATTTTGAATAATCATGAATGAATGGTGAATGATGATGAATGAGAAAGTTACAGAGGAACAAGGATCATACCCCCTCTGTTATTGGTAATGGTGAGAGGTTAGCATGTTTTGTTGTAGCCTCTGTAACTTTCTCACTCATTATTATTCATGATTCATTCATGATTATTCTTAATCATGGCATCATCAGGATTAATTTAGTAGTGTTTAGAAACATGTTATCTACTCACTTAGACAGAAAATTACTCCAGTCATCATCCACCATTCAATTACTATCGGTCAAAACATAACCCAAAACACAACCAAAACAAACTGCAAATGCAACCAACGAGTTTGGGACCAAATACTAAACTTTTGACTACTTTAATACACTGTAAGTGAATTGGTCAAAATACTTATGACTTCTTCAAATAGGGGGACTAGATACATAAAGTCAATCTAAATCTGATACCTCACTGTCTGTCTTTTGACTGATACTGCTTTTTAAACTGCTCTGGTCAGTCTACTCAAATATTTGTATAATACATTTTTCTCTCTACACACAATAATTTGATAATTTCAAATAATGATACATTAATTTATGAATAGATATGTCAGGTTTCAGGACACTGATGTATCTGAATATGTTGAAAAAATATATTGCCACTATTTTCAACACCAAAGAATAGCAGTGTGGTTTTAATATGATTTGACTCTTTGCAGGCTGTCACGCTGTCTAGTCAGAGAGAAAGGCTGTGCTTCTCTGGTCTCAGCTCTGATGTCAAACCCCTCACACCTGAGAGAGCTGGATCTGAGTAACAATGACCTGAAGGATTCAGGAGTCAGACTGCTCTCTGCTGGACTGGGGAATCCCCACTGTAAACTGGAGACTCTGAGGTCAGTATTCCTGTAGTTGGTCAACAAGTGATAACTGTTCACCAGATCCACATGTGTTTACCAGGCACACATAGTCCACACCATATGTGTTTGGACAGTGAAGCTTACAGTTTTACATTTGGTTCTATGCTCCATCATTTTGGATTTGAGATATAATGTTTCATATTAGGCAACAGTACAGAATGTCACCTTTTATTTGAGGATATTTTCATACATATCTGTTTTACTGTTTAGAAATGAAAGCACTTTATGTGTCTAGTTCTCCCATTTGAAAAAGTCTTAATAATTTGGACATATTCACTTATATTGTATTAAAGTAGTCATAAGTTTAGTATTTGGTCCCATATTCCTTACCTGCAGTGATTATATCAAGCTTGTGATTCTACAAACTTGTTGAATGCATTTGCAGTTTGTCTTGGTTGTGTTTTAGATGATATTTTTCCCAATAGAAACTGAATGGTGAATAATGTCCTGTCATTTTGGAGTCACTTCACTTGTATTGTCAGTAAGAATAGAAGATGTTTCTGAACACTTCTACATTCATGTGGATGCTACCATGATTTTGAATAATCATGAATGAATGGTGAATGATGATGAATGAGAAAGTTACAGAGGAACAAGGATCATACCCCCTCTGTTATTGGTAATGGTGAGAGGTTAGCATGTTTTGTTGTAGCCTCTGTAACTTTCTCACTCATTATTATTCATGATTCATTCATGATTATTCTTAATCATGGCATCATCAGGATTAATTTAGTAGTGTTTAGAAACATGTTATCTACTCACTTAGACAGAAAATTACTCCAGTCATCATCCACCATTCAGTTACTATTGGACAAAACATAACCCAAAACACAACCAAAACAAACTGCAAATGCAACCAACGAGTTTGGGACCAAATACTCAACTTTTGACTACTTTAATACACTATAAGTGAATTGGTCAGAATACTTATGACTTCTTCAAATAGGGGGACTAGATACATAAAGTGCTTTCATTTCTAAATGGTGAAACAGATATGTATGAAAATACCCTAAAATAAAAGGTGACATTATATTCTGTCACCTCATATGAAACATTTGATCTCAAATCCAAAATGCTGGAGTACAGAGCCACATTTAAAATGTTAGCTTCACTGTCAAAATAGATATGGTGTGGACTGTATACTCAATACAATCTAAATCTGATACCTCACTGTCTGTCTTTTGACTGATACTGCTTTTTAAACTGCTCTGGTCAGTAACCTCAAATATTTGTACTTTACATTTTTCTCTCTACAAGCAATACTTTGATAATTTGTCATTTCTAATAATGAAACATCCGTTTATGAATAGATAGGGCAGGTTTCAGGACACTGATTTAACTGAAAATGTTGAAAAATATACTGCCACTATTTTCACCACCAAAGAATAGCAGTGTGGTTTTAATATGATTTGACTCTTTGCAGGCTGTCAGGCTGTATAGTCACAGAGGAAGGCTGTGCTTCTCTGGTCTCAGCTCTGAAGTCAAACCCCTCACACCTGAGAGAGCTGGACCTGAGCTACAATCACCCAGGAGACTCAGGAGTCAGACTGCTCTCTGCTGGACTGGAGGATCCACACTGCAGACTGGAGAAACTCAAGTATGTAGAGGGTTTATGTCAATGTTCATATCAGACATGTTGGAGTTATCAGGCTAGTTAAGACAAACATTCTGTTCACCACTTGGACTAAGTTATATAAAGACTGTGTGTGTGTGTGTGTCCTGTGTGTGTGTGTGTGCACATGTATCAGTGTATCACACACACACATACACTGGACACACATACACACTGGACACACATGCAAGTGCACACAATGAACACAAACACACTGGACACACACAGACTGGACACATACACACAAAGGACACAGACACAGACACACTGGTCTCACACACACACACACACACACTGGTCCCACACACACACAAAAAGGAAACACATACACACTGGACAGACACACTCGGCACACACACACACAAACTGGACACACACACACACACACGCTGGACCCACACACACACACTGGACACACACACACACACACACACACACAAACACTGGACACAATTGGTGTGTTTTGGTGTGTGTGTGTGTGTGTGTGTTGGTGTGTTTGGTGTGTGTGTGTGTGTGTGGGTCCAGTGTGTGTGTGTGTGCAGTGTGTCCTTGTGTGTGTGTGTGTGTGTGTGTGTCCAGTGTGTGTGTGTGTGTCAGTGTGTGTGTGTGTCCAGTGTGTGTGTGTCCAGTGTGTGTGTGTGTGTCAGTGTGTGTGTGTGTCCGGTGTGTGTGTCTGTGTGTGTCCAGTGTGTGTGTGTGTGTCGTGTGTGTGTGTGTGTGTTTGTCCAGTGTGTGTGTGTGTGTGTGTGTGTGTGTGTGTCCAGTGTGTGTGTGTGTGTGCACGTGTATCAGTACACACAGTACACACTGGACACACATACACTCTGGACACACACACACACACTGGACACACGCACACACACACTGTAAACACACACACTGGACACATACACACAAAGGACACACACACACACACACTGGACACATACACAGAAAGGACACACACACACAAAGGACGCACACACACACACACACACTGGACAAACACACACACTGGACACACACACACTCACACTGGACACACACACACACACACACACACACACTGGACACACACACACACACACACACACACACAAAAACACAAACACACACTGGACACACACACGCACACACACACACTGGACACACACACACACACACACACACTTTACACACAAACACAAACACTGGACACACACATACACTGGACACACACACAAACACTAGACATAAACACACACTGGACACACACACACAATGGACACACATACACACACTGGACAAACACACACACACACACACACACACACACACACACACACACACACTTGACATACACACACACACTCGACACACACACACTGGACACATACACACACACACACTGGAAACACACACACACACACTGGACACACACACACACACACACACACACACACACACACACACAGGACACAAACAGTGGACACACACACACACACACACACACTTGGACAAATGTATATACTGACTGTTTGTGTGTGTGTGTGTGTGTTTCCAGTGTGTGTGTGTGTGTGTGTGTGTCGTGTGTATTTCCAGTGTGTGTGTGTGTGTTGTGTGTGTGTGTCCAGTGTGTGTGTGTGTGTGTCCAGTGTGTTCAGTGTGTGTGTGTGTGTCCAGTGTGTGTCCAGTGTGTGTGTTTGTTTGTCCAGTGTGTGTCAGTGTGTGTGTGTAATGTGTGTGTGTCCAGTGTGTGTGTGTGTTTGTGTGTCCAGTGTGTGTCCAGTGTGTGTGTGTGTGTGAGTTCAGGTGTATCCCTCAATGACTGTCTGTTCTTCTGCTTACCGCTACAGTGTGGAACATGGTGGAGAGAACACAATGAAACCTGGACTTAGAAAATGTGAGTGTTGACTGCTGTGAAGAATATGACTAAGAATAAGTCTTAATTCAAGTGAAGTCAAAGTCAAAGACCACCATCATTACTTACTTGGTCATATTAAATATCAGCTGTAGTTCTACAGAAGCACAAATCAGGGACACCAAAGTTTACAAAGAGTTGCTTTGACAATGTGTGTGTCTGTGTGTGTGTGGCGTGTTCATGTTACTTTAGAAATGTGTGTGTTCAGGATGTGTGTGTGTGTGTGTGTGTGTGTGTGTTCAGGATGTGTGTGTTTGTGTGTGTGTGTATGTGTGTGTTCAGTGTGTGTGTGTGTGTGTGTGTGTGTTTGTTCAGGATGTGTGTGTTTGTTTGTGTGTGTGTGTGTTCAGTGTGTGTGTTTGTGTGTGTGTGTGTGTACTTAATGGGAATAAGTGTGTTTTATATTACCATACAGTATAACATATGATCATTTCTCAAGTTACCTTAACTTCTCCTTTTGATACCTAGAAACATCTACATTAAATGAATTAGTGAAAAGTGAGTTAACATTCTAATGTGAATGATGATGATTTCTAATATTGTGTCTGGTTTCATCCATCAGATGTCTGTGATCTCACACTGGACCTAAACACAGTAAACAGACTCCTCTCTCTGTCTGAGGAGAACAGAAAGGTGACATGGAGGAGAGAGGAGCAGCCGTATCCTGATCACCCAGAGAGATTTGAGGACTGGGAACAGGTGCTGTGTAGAGAGGGTCTGACTGGGCGCTGTTACTGGGAGGTAGAGTGGAGTGGGAGTGGGGCTGGTATAGGAGTGACATATAAAGGAATCAGCAGGAGAGGAGAGGGTAATGACTGTAGGATTGGATGTAATGACAAGTCCTGGAGTCTGATCTGCTCTGACAACAGTTACTCTGCCTGTCACAATACTAAGTCCACTACCATAGACGTCCCCTCCTCCAGCTCCCACAGAGTAGGAGTGTATCTGGACTGGTCAGCCGGCACTCTGTCCTTCTACAGAGTCTCCTCTGACACACTGACCCACCTGATCACATTCCACTCCACATTCACTGAGCCCCTCTATCCAGGGTTTAGGGTTTGGGATGTCCCCTTTGACCTTTGGGGTTCCTCAGTGTCCCTGTGTCAAACATACACACAGACACACACACTGAACACACGCACACACACACTCGATTCACACACACACACACACACTGGACACACACACACACTGGACACACACAAACACTCGACACACACACACACACATACTGAACACACACACACACTGACACACAATGGACACACAAACACATTTGATACACACACACTGGACACACACACACACACACACTGAACAAATACACTGAACACACACACACCGGACAAACACACACTGGACACACACACAAACACACACACAGGACACACACACACACACACACACACACACACTGGACACACACACACACTGGACACACACACACACTGGACACACACACACACTGGACACACACACACACTGGACACACACACACACTGGACACACACACACTGGACACACACACACACACTGGACACACACACACACACACACAGGACACACAAACACTGGACACACACACACACTCACACACTCACACACTTGAAACACACACACACACTGGACACACACACACACTGGACACACACACAATGGACACACACACACACACTGGACACACACACTCACTGGACACACACACTGGACACACACACACACTCACACACTCACACACTTGAAACACACACACACACTGGACACACACACGGGACACACACAAACACTGGACACACACACACTGGACACACACACACACTGGACACACACACACACTGGACACACACACACACACTGGACACACACACACACACTGGACACACACACACACACACACACTGGAAACACACACACTGGACACAAACACATACACACACACTGGACACCCACGCACACTGGATACACACACTGGACACATACACACACACTGGACACACACACACACACACACACACACACTGGACACACACACGCACACTGGATACACACACTGAACACACACACACTGGACACACACACACACACACACACACTGGACACACACACACACTGGATACACACACACACACACACACTGGACACACACACACTGGACAAACACACACACACACACTGGACACAAACACACACACACTGGACACACACACACAGGACACACACACACAAATGACACACACACTGGACACACAAACACACAAACACACACACACATACACTGGACACACACACTGGACACAAACACACAAACACACACACACACACTGGACACACAAATACACACACACTGGACACACACACACAGTCACATACACTGGACAAGCATCCACACACACACACTGGACACACAAATACACACACACTGGACACACACACACAGTCACACACACTGGACACAAACACACACACACTGGACACACACACACAGGACACACACACACAAATGACACACACACTGGACACACAAACACACAAACACACACACACACTGGACACAAACACACAAACACACACACACATACACTGGACACACACACTGGACACAAACACACAAACACACACACACACACTGGACACACAAATACACACACACTGGACACACACACACAGTCACATACACTGGACAAGCATCCACACACACACACTGGACACACACACACATACACACACTGGATTCACACACATGCACACTGGATACACACACACACACACACTGGACACACACACACACACACACGACATACACACGCACACTGGCTACACACACTGAACACACACACACTGGACACACACACACACACACACTGGACACACATCCACACACACACACTGAACACACACACACACTGAACACATACACACTGGACACACTGGACACACACACACACACTTAACACACACACACTGAACACACAATCACACAAACAAACTGGACACACACTGAACACACACACTCTGAACACACACACTGGACACACACACACTGAACACACACACATGCATGACACACACACACACTGGACACACGCACACGACACACACACACACACACACACTGGACACACACACACCCAATGGACACACACACACACTGGACACACACACACACACTGGACAAACACACAGGACACACACACACACACTGCACACACACACACTGGACACAAACACACACTGGACACACACGCACTGGATACACACACACACACACACACTAGACACACACACACTAGACACACACACACTAGACACACACACACTGGACACACACACACACACACTGGACACACACACACACACACACACTGGATACACACACACACACACTGGACACACACACACACACTGGACACACACACTGGACACAAACACACACACACACACAGGACACACACACACACACACACACAAAGGACACACACACTGGACACACACACACACACTGGACACACACACTGGATACACACACACACACACACACTGGACACACACATACATACACATTGGACACACACACACTGAACACACACACACACTGGACACACACACACTGAACACACACAAACTGGACACACTGGACACACACACACACACACACACACACACTTAACACACACACACACTGAAAACACAATCACACACACACACTGAACACACAAACTGGGCACACACACACACACTGAAAACACAATCACACACACACACTGAACACACAAACTGGGCACACACACACACACACGCATGACACACACACACACTGGACACACACACACACTGGACACACACACACACACACTGGACAAACACACACAGGACACACTCACACACACACACACACACACACACACACACTGGACACACACACACACACACAGGACACACACACACACTGGACAGACACACACTGGACACACACACACACACACACACACTGGAAACACACACACGCACAGGACACACACACACACTGGACACTCACACACTGAACACACACACACATATACAGGACACACACACTGGACACACACACACAGGACACACACACACACTGGACACACACACTGGACACACACACACACACAGGACACACTCACACACACACACACACACACACTGGACACTCACACACTGAACACACACACACACATATACTGGACACACACACATTGAACACACATTCACACAGGACACACACACTGGACACACACACACAGGACACACACACACACTGGACACACACACACTGGACACATAGACACACACACACTGGACACATTTCCATGTGTTGGATTTTGATGAAAGGAAATCCCATATAGCCTACTGGACAGGACTTTGCTATGGCATCTTCTGTTTGGGTGTCTCAGGTCAGGTCTGAGCCATGATCAGAATGTGTCTCTGTGTCTATTTCCAGCCCTGCCATTTCTACCTGTCCTGATCTAGTGTTTCACCCCTGACCTCCTCACACCGTCTCACTGTCCATGTCTGCTTTTAGCTCCCACCTCTACTTCACTGTGTTATAATGGACCTTATGCTTGTTATGTCACCTCTGGAACCAGTTATCAAACATACTGACCTTTCTGACCCTATCCCATGGCCCTACGTTCTACAACTGAACATTTAAATTCCTCTATGAGTTTTGTTTAGTGTCCATTTACTTATCTATGTATTTGTTGTATATTGGGGTTGTGCTGCAGAGCATCATGGGGGTTTGTATGTGATGAGATGATCACGTTCCAGATAAATGGTTGATCTGATTCCTGTCTCCCGTCTCATCATTATTGAATTGTTATACAGACGTGGTTATGAAACCCACGAGACATAACAAAAGATTGGTGATGAGTAAGTCTGAATCTACAGGAACTATTCTGTCTGGAAGAAGTGGGTTTTTACAACTGTTTAAAACTGTTATTTTCTGTGGTACAGTCTAGGCTAATGTTAGCACAGTGTATTGATAGCAGAGGCAAATGCATAGTCGAGCTAGCTAAGAAAGAGAGTTAACCAGTGGTGTAAAGTACTTAAGTAAAAATACTTTAAAGTACTACTTAAGTAGTTTTTTGGGGTATCTGTACTTGACTTTACTATTTCTATTTTTGACTACTTTTACTTTCACTTCACTACATTCATAAAGAAAATAATGTACTTTTTACTCCATACATTTTCCCTGACACCCAAAAGTACTTGTTACATTTTGAATGCTTAGCAGGACAGAAAATGGTCCAATTCACACCCTTATCAAGAGAACATCCCTACTGCCTCTGATCTGGCAGACTCACTAAACACAAATGCTTTGTTTGTAAATTGTCTGAGTGTTGGACTTTGCCTCTGGCTGAACGTACATTTTAAAAACAAGAAAAATGTCTGGTTTGCTTTATGTAAGGAATTTGAAATTATTTATACTTGTACTTTTACTTTTGATACTTAAGTATATTATAGTAATTACATGTATCTTTTGATACTTAAGTATATATAAAACCAAATACTTTTAGACTTTTACTCAAGTAGTATTTTACTGGGTGACTTTCACTTTTAGTTGAGTCATTTTCTATTAAGGTATCTTCACTTTTACTCAAGTATGACAATTGGGTACTTTTTCCACCACTGGAGTTAACATCGTCATGGACGGCAGAAAAGGACTCGAGACGGACATCGGAGTGGAAAACAACGTGATTAAAAAGGAGGAATATACAGTGATTAAAGGATAGGACATTTATTCAACTGTGAAGACAAAGCTTTTATTTAAAACTGCTAAATGAGCGAACTTAGGAGGAAACTTCAGTGAGTGAAGTGAATGAAGATCACGTGACTGAGGAAAATATTGCTTTGGTTGAGGACAATACTGAAGTGAGTGACAATCAGGAGCTTATTGAGAAACGAAAAATTATTGGAATTGTTGGAAACATTGGACAGTTTGATGAAAGTATTGAGCAGTGGAACTCATATACAGAACGGTTTGAATATTTTGTTCTTGTAAATGACATGGATGAGGACAACATTGTGCCTCCATGTTTTAGTGTAATGGGGCCAAAGACATTTAATTTACTAGGCAGCCTGCTACAGCCAGACAGAACAGGTAATAAGACGTATGGGGATATTGTGGAGATACTTAAAGGACATTTTTCACCAGAACCACTAGTTAATGCTGAAAGGTTCAGGTTCCACAGAAGACATCAGGAAGAGGGAGAATCAGTAACAATGTTTGCTGCTGCATTAAAGAAACTACCAGAACACTGTGAGTTTAATGCTGTTCTAAATGACATCATTAGAGACAGACTAGTATGTGGGCTACGGAGTGAAGCTACACAAAAGAGACTGTTGACTGAAAGTCATCTGACCTTGGCAAAGGACATTGAAATCAGTGTGTCCATGGAACTAGCTGCTAAAGAGGCTCACCAGTTGAGTTCATCAGGAACTTAGTGGGTTCATCTGACAATCCTAATCATCAGCTGATACATTTTAATCTCATACACAGGGTAAACCTTCCACCTAGAAAACATCATTTAATGAACATGTTAACCTCTCTTCTGTGTGATCTATGTAATCAATGTAAGGTTCTGTATTTATTTTTCTCAGTTCACCTTGTGTTCTTGAACGTAGCCCTGTTTCTTTGTGTTCTTGAACGTAGCCCTGTTTCTTTGTGTTCTTGAACGTGGCCCTGTTTCTTTGTGTTCTTGAACGTAGCCCTGTCTTCCATTTTTGTTCATTGATTCCACCTGTGTCAGTTACTCACCTGGTCTCATCAGCTCCTTATTTAGTTCAGTTCTTTCTGTTTGTGCCTTGTGAGGTATTGTTCCTTTTGACTCTACTAAGCCTTTTCCTAGCTCGTTTGTGAGAACCAGTTTAAGCCTTCAGTCCTAGTTTTGTTTCACCTGCCTGTTTGCCTACCTGTGTATGACCATTGCCTGCCTGTGACCACGATTCCTGTCTTCTGTAAAGGCGTAATACACACCTGCCACTCTGCGCGTGAATCTACACCTTTTTCTCCCTGAGTATTCATTACAGTACCCTAATGTTAAGTGTCATAAATGTATAGTTATTAGGTGCTGACATCTTTAAAGATAATAAGAAAGAGGGAAAAAGATAGAAACTAAATGAAATGCTGAAAGTATAAAATAGTAACCATCTGGTGAGCTAATACCCTGACCCTACCCCAAACCCACCAACCCCCTCCCCAACTGAGGGAGTTAATAAACCATACCCTTAGACGCTAGTCTTTAAGCTAGATGGACCTGCTATCCATAGCATCGCCCCAAAGAGGTTCATTCTAAATTATATGGATATGGCATTAGAAGTGCATTGACTGTTCCCTGTAACATGAATATATGGTTAGTCGAGTCACAAAATACAATTTGAATCAAAGAGACAAACATCGGCAACAATAATGACGGGACTATTTAGCCCCACTTGAGCATGTCTCAACAACAACAACAACAACAACAACAACAACAAAGGATGCGTCCATAGTCACCAACAGCGCCTACCCGCACACACAAACGTCAACCAATCGGCATGTTTATTTATTTTATTTATATTTCCCCTTTATTTAACCAGGTGAGAAGCCAGTTGAGAACAAGTTCTCATTTCCAACTGCGACCTGGCCAAGATAAAGCACCAAGGCGCCCTGAAACCTGCGCAGTGAAACAAACGCACCCAAGCAGCACAGGAAAAAAGACATCAAGCTATGATGAATAAATGAAAACCTTTACCAGACGATAACTATCTTCCCTCAAATATAAAATAGAGACAATTAGTTAAACAATCACCATCCTCCTGAGTTCACCCTCCCAACCCCCCATTATATATATTTATATACACATGTACACACACACACAACTGTACAGCTATCAGCTAGCTGGCAATTAGGTGTCCAGCCAGTGAGTAGCTTCTCCCTGCCTCGGTATCACTAACGCTAGCATACATCTCTAACAATAAACAAGCCAGCAAACGTAATAGTAGCTAAAAATTCCCTGAAGTAATATAAACACCATAGTTAGGCTTGAAACCCAGTCAAAAGCTACATCACTATTTAACCAAACCCCACTGGACCTCTATGGGTAAAAGACAAGTATCCAGAAAGAAAATGTAACTACCTGGCATAGTGTGGCTGTAGCTATAGTAACACCCTTGTAAACTTAGCGAGCTGGCTAAATAGCGCAGTCAACATTAGCTATGATCCAACTTTACCTGGCCTCTCATTATGGCGCTAGCCATCTAGCCAGCCAGCCAGTCAACATTAGCTATGATCCAACTTTACCTGGCCTGTCATTATGGCGCTAGCCATCTAGCCAGCCAGCCAGTCAACATTAGCTATGATCCAACTTTACCTGGCCTGTCATTATGGCGCTAGCCATCTAGCCAGCCAGCCAGTCAACATTAGCTATGATCCAACTTTACCTGGCCTGTTATTATGGCGCTAGCCATCTAGCCAGCCAGCCAGTCAACATTAGCTTTGATCCAACTTTACCTGGCCTGTCATTATGGTGCTAGCCATCTAGCCATCTAGCCAGCCATCCAGTCAACATTAGCTATGATCCAACTTTACCTGGCCTGTCATTATGGTGTTAGCCATCTAGCCAGCCAGCCAGCCAGTCAACATTAGCTATGACCCAACTTTACCTGGCCTGTCATTATGGTGCTAGCCATCTAGCCAGCCAGCCAGTCAACATTAGCTATGATCCAACTTTACCTGGCCTGTCATTATGGTGCTAGCCATCTAGCCAGCCAGCCAGTCAACATTAGCTATGATCCAACTTTACCTGGCCTGTCATTATGGTGCTAGCCATCTAGCCAGCCAGCCAGGCAACATTAGCTATGATCCAACTTTACCTGGCCTGTCATTATGGCGCTAGCCATCTAGCCAGCCAGCCAGTCAACATTAGCTATGATCCAACTTTACCTGGCCTGTCATTATGGCGCTAGCCATCTAGCCAGCCAGCCAGTCAACATTAGCTATGATCCAACTTTACCTGGCCTGTCATTATGGCGCTAGCCATCTAGCCAGCCAGCCAGTCAACATTAGCTATGATCCAACTTTACCTGGCCTGTCATTATGGCGCTAGCCATCTAGCCAGCCAGCCAGTCAACATTAGCTATGACCCAACTTTACCTGGCCTGTCATTATGGCGCTAGCCATCTAGCCAGCCAGCCAGTCAACATTAGCTATGATCCAACTTTACCTGGCCTGTCATTATGGCGCTAGCCATCTAGCCAGCCAGCCAGTCAACATTAGCTATGATCCAACTTTACCTGGCCTGTCATTATGGTGCTAGCCATCTAGCCAGCCAGCCAGGCAACATTAGCTATGATCCAACTTTACCTGGCCTGTCATTATGGCGCTAGCCATCTAGCCAGCCAGCCAGTCAACATTAGCTATGACCCAACTTTACCTGGCCTGTCATTATGGCGCTAGCCATCTAGCCAGCCAGCCAGTCAACATTAGCTATGATCCAACTTTACCTGGCCTGTCATTATGGCGCTAGCCATCTAGCCAGCCAGCCAGTCAACATTAGCTATGATCCAACTTTTACCTGGCCTGTCATTATGGTGCTAGCCATCTAGCCAGCCAGCCAGGCAACATTAGCTATGATCCAACTTTACCTGGCCTGTCATTATGGTGCTAGCCATCTAGCCAGCCAGCCAGTCAACATTAGCTATGATCCAACTTTACCTGGCCTGTCATTATGGCGCTAGCCATCTAGCCAGCCAGCAAGTCAACATTAGCTATGATCCTACTTTACCTGGCCTGTCATTATGGCGCTAGCCATCTAGCCAGCCAGCCAGTCAACATTAGCTATGATCCAACTTTACCTGGCCTGTCATTATGGAGCTAGCCATCTAGCCAGCCAGCCAGTCAACATTAGCTATGATCCAACTTTACCTGGCCTGTCATTATGGTGCTAGCCATCTAGCCAGCCAGCCAGTCAACATTAGCTATGATCCAACTTTACCTGGCCTGTCATTATGGTGCTAGCCATCTAGCCAGCCAGCCAGTCAACATTAGCTATGATCCAACTTTACCTGGCCTGTCATTATGGTGCTAGCCATCTAGCCAGCCAGCCAGTCAACATTAGCTATGATCCAACTTTACCTGGCCTGTCATTATGGCGCTAGCCATCTAGCCAGCCAGCCAGTCAACATTAGCTATGATCCAACTTTACCTGGCCTGTCATTATGGCGCTAGCCATCTAGCCAGCCAGCCAGGCAACATTAGCTATGATCCAACTTTACCTGGCCTGTCATTATGGCGCTAGCCATCTAGCCAGCCAGCCAGTCAACATTAGCTATGATCCAACTTTACCTGGCCTGTCATTATGGCGATAGCCATCTAGCCAGCCAGCCAGCTGATCCTATGAGTCATTTGGTTGTATCCTCATGTTCTAACAGTTCACTATCCACTGTATCCAAGTTCAAAAGACAGTTCCTCCTGATGTAGTAGAAGTAGTAATAAATAATAGTCAGATGTACAACAATAGTAAAATCAGACTCTGTGTTTTGTTACGCCTGTCTCAGAGACTGGATTGGATTCAAAATGGGGTTTTAACAACTGGAAGAAGGCAACTTACAAAGACGGGAGGATTTGCAATTCATGCAAGGTCTGAGAGGCACAAACAAGCAATGATTACATGGAGAGTCTATCAGAAAGCTGTAAAAAGTAATGCAACACTGGTAAATGCCCTAAACAAGGAACACAACAAACAGGTTCAAGAAAATGGGGACTATATTAAAACAATAGGAGAAGTACTACTACTTACAGCCACACAAAACATTGCACAAAGAGGACACGATGAGTCTGCAGAGTCTGATAATAAAGGGAACTTCATGGCAATCCTAGAAACAATAGCTAAGCATGACACAACTGTGGAAAAAAGGTTGACTTCCATTCATAATGCAAAATACACAAGGAAAGGGATTCAGAATGAGGTTCTGAGTTGTTTGGCAGACATGGTTCCAACAGAGATGATAGAAGAAGTGAAAGACAGTGAGGTCTTCAGCATAATGGCAGACGGTTAACAAAAGATGTTAAAACAAAAGGAGCAGATATCTCCAGTACTCAGGTACTATTTCAGTGGAGCTATCCATGAGAGCTTTCTCCACTTTGAATCGGCTGATCCACTAGATGCAGCAGGGCTTACTGACTAAATCATACACATATTAGAAAGTCATGGTCTTGAATACAAAACCAACCTAGTAGGCCAAGCATATGACGGTGCTTCAGTTATGAGTGGCAGCATTCAGGCGTCCAGGCAACGCATTAAAGAACAAGCAAAGCATTTTACCTCCACTGCAGTGCACACTGTCTACACTTAGTTTTAGTGGATACAGTCAAACCTGTCCCTGATGTAGGACAGTTCTTCTCCTTACTAGAAAGACTGTATGTCTTCACATCTGGGTCATACATGTGCATCCAAAATGGCTTAGCGTACAAAGAGAGATGTACCCAGGTGCACCTAGAGAGCTTCAGAGACTAAGTGACACTCACTGGGCATGTCGATATATGGCTCTACATACTATTATGGATAGATTGCCTGCCGTTAAGCGAGTCCTGCAAGACATAGTCCAAGAACACAACGGTGACAGATCTGTTGAGGCACGAGGTCTGCTTGCCCAGATAGATTTACAATTCATTGTGTTCCTTGTTCCACTCCATAAAGTTTTTGGAGAAGCAAAATTTCTATCAGAGATGCTACAGTCTTCATCACTTGACCTGTCAAAGGCTGTTGATTTAGTTGAAGCCTTAGTTCAAACTTTGAATGACTACAGGGATGAGTCATTTTCTGATGACCTATGGAATGAAGTGTTGAACACAGCTGAGCAATGTGATACTGCAATACAGCCCCCTGCAAAACCACCAAAAAAGCTAAGCTCTCAATTTAATGGAGACTGTCTACTCAGTACAGTAGGTCAGAGGTCAGATTCAGAAATAGATCAAGACAGTTTTCGTATAACCTTTTTCTACCCTGTCTTAGATCAGATGCTCAATGAGCTCAACAGATGATTCTCTAGCAAAAACTGTGACATAATGAATGGCGTCCAAACTCTAAACCCCAAAAGTGATGCATTTCTCAAAGAGAAGTCCCTGTTTCCATTTGCTAGAATGTATGAATCAAATATTGAGGACTTGGGGCATGAACTACATCAGTTCAGAAGAATTTGACAAAGGAAAATCCAGAGTGGCATGCAGAGACCCTCCAGTGTAGTAGAGATAGCATTATTCATTCAGCCTTATAAAGACGTTTTCTTTTAGCTCTTTAAACTGTGTAAAATAGCCGTTTCAATCCCGGTTAGTACCGCTTCTTGTGAACAGAGTTTTTCTGCTCTAAAGCTGGTGAAAACGTATCTTAGGTCCACAATGTTAGATGAGAGATTGAGCAATTTAGGTGTATTAAGGCTTGAGTCAAGGAGGGCAAAGGCCTTGAATCCAGATGAATTTGCGGATCTTTTTGCAAGAAACCACAAAAACCGTAGAATACAGTTGATGTAACTGATACTGAATGTGTAATGCAATGTAAAAAATTTAACGTAAATGCAAATAATAAATAGTTGAATGATTATAAACATGGTCATTTGTCTATTGATGTCTGCAATGCAGTGAAGAAAACGACATGACAACAATAATGTAGCATGCTAGTTAGCTATGGCGTCATAGCTAGGCATCGTGGGCTGCTGTGGGTAGTTACTGTGGGTTGGCATTGTTTTTCGGCGGTGCCGGAGGTAGCACGAAGCTAGCTAGCTAGCCGTTCTTCAAACAAGGTCAACACAGTGGCCATTGCTAGCTAGCCAACAGACACGGACACGAATTATCTGCTTAGTGTGTTAACACACTATTGGTGGTTTGTTGTGACCAAGTGTTGGTGCTAAACTGTGTGTTTTTGGATGCTAGCATGCTAGTTAGCTATGGTGTCATAGTTAGCTAGCTGAATAAAGTGGGTTGAGTCTATTCCTTTAAACATTGAACCGCTGTGGTTCACAACAATTCTGATTTCTAAAGGTGGAAGTTGGTAGAGTTTTTGTTCGGGTGGTTCAGTGAAACAATTATAGTTTCTGAGGTAGAAGTTTTTGGTGAGGGAGGCCCTGCTCTCTACTCTCCCAGATGTTTAGTTCATTTCATTCCGATATCCTCTGCATTATTGTAGCCATTTGCTACAGCCTGTCAACTATGCCTCTGCCTATCCCTGTTCTCTCCTCTCTGCACAGGCTACACAAACGCCCCACACCGCGTGGCTGCTGCCTCTCTAACCTGGTGGTCCCTGCACGCACCCCACACCTGGAGTTCCAGGTCTCAGGCAGCCTCTGGAACTGCCGTTCTGCTGCCAACAAAGCTGACTTCATCCCAGCCTATGCTAATCTCCAGTCCCTCGACTTCCTGGCGCTGACGGAAACATGGATTACCACTGAAAACACTGCTACTCCTACTGCTCATGTGTTCTCGCATACCCCGAGAGCATCTGGTCAGAGGGGTGGTGGCACAGGAATCCTCATCTCTCCCAAGTGGACATTCTCAATTTTTCCCCTAACCCATCTGTCTATCTCCTCATTTGAATTCCATGCTGTCACAGTCACTAGCCCATTTAAGCTTAATATCCTTGTCATCTATCGCCCTCCAGGTTCCCTTGGAGAGTTCATCAATGAGCTTGACGCCTTGATAAGTTCCTTTCCTGAGGATGGCTCACCCCTCACAGTTTTGGGGGATTTCAACCTCCCTATGTCCACATTTGACTCATTTCTCTCTGCCTCCTTCTTTCCACACCTCTCCTCTTTTGACCTCACCCTCTCACCGTCCCCCCTACTCACAAGGAAGGCAATACGCTTGACCTCATCTTTACTAGATGCTGCTCTTCTACTAATCTCACTGCAACTCCCTCCATGTCTCCGAACCACTACTTTGTTTCCTTTTTCTCTCGCTCTCCTCCCACACTACTCACTCTGCCCCTACACAGATGGTAATGCGCCGCCGCAACCTTCGCTCTCTCTCTCCCACTACTCTCTCCTCTTCCATCCTATCATCTCTTCCCCTCTGCTCAATCCTTCTCCCTCCAATCTCCTGATTCTGCCTCCTCAACCCTCCTCTCCTCCCTTTCTGCATCCTTTGACTCTCTGTTTCCCCTATCCTCCCGGCCGGCTCGGTCCTCCCCTCCAGCTCCGTGGCTTGATGACTCATTGCGAGCTCACAGAACAGAGCTCCGGGCAGCGGAGCGGAAATGGAAGAAAACGAAACTCCCTGCCGACCTGGCATCTTTTCACTCCCTCCTCTCTACATTTTCTTCATCTGTTTCTGCTGCTAAAGCCACTTTCTACCACTCTAAATTCCAAGCATCTGCCTCTAACCCTAGGAAGCTCTTTGCCACATTTTCCTCCCTGCTGAATCCCCCTCTCTGTGGATGACTTCGTCAACCACTTTGAAAAGAAGGTTGACGACATTCGATCCTCGTTTGTTAAGTCTAATGACACTGCTGGTCCTACTCACACTGCCCTACCCTATGCTTTGACTTCTTCTCCCTCTCTCTCCAGATAAAATCCTGCGACTTGTGACTGCAGGCCGCCCAACAACCTGCCCGCTTGACCCCATCCCCTCCTCTCTTCTCCAGACCATCTCCGGTGACCTTCTCCCCCTACCTCACCTCGCTGATCAACTCATCCTTGACCGCTGGCCATGTCCCTTCCGTCTTCAAGAGAGCGAGAGTTGCTCCCCTTCTCAAAAAACCAACACTCGATCCCACTGATGTCAACAACTACAGACCAGTATCCCTTCTTTCTTTTCTTTCCAAAACTATTGAGCGTGCCGTCTTTAGCCAACTCTCTTGCTATCTCTCTCAGAATGACCTTTCTTGATCCAAACCAGTCAGGTTTCAGGACTGGTCATTCAACTGAGACTGCTCTTCTCTGTGTCACGGAGGCTCTCCGCACTGCTAAAGCTAACTCTCTCTCCTCTGCTCTTGTCCTTCTAGACCTGTCTGCTGCCTTTGATACTGTGAACCATCAGATCCTCCTCTCCACCCTCTCCGAGCTGGGCATCTCCGGCGCGGCTCACTCCTGGATTGCGTCTACCTGACCGGTCGCTCCTACCAAGTGGCGTGGCGAGAAGCTGTCTCCGCACCACGTGCTCTCACGACTGGTGTCCCCCAGGGCTCAGTTCTAGGCCCTCTCCTTTTCTCCCTATACACCAAGTCACTTGGCTCTGTCATATCCTCACATGGCCTCTCCTATCATTGCTACGCTGACGATACACAACTAATCTTCTCCTTTCCCCCTTCTGATAACCAGGTGGCGAATCGCATCTCTGCATGTCTGGCAGACATATCAGTATGGATGACGGATCACCACCTCAAGCTGAACCCTGGCAAGACGGAGCTGCTCTTCCTCCCGGGGAAGGACTGCCCGTTCCATGATCTCGCCATCACGGTTGACAACTCCGCTGTGTCCTCCTCCCAGAGTGCGAAGAGCCTAGGCGTGACCCCTGGACAACACCCTGTCGTTCTCCGCCAACATCAAGGCGGTGACCCGCTCCTGCAGGTTCATGCTCTACAACATTCGGAGAGTACGACCCTGCCTTACACAGGAAGCTGCACAGGTCCTAATCCAGGCACTTGTCATCTCCCGTCTGGACTACTGCAACTCGCTGTTGGCTGGCCTCCCTGCCTGTGCCATTAAACCCCTACAACTCATCCAGAATGCCGCAGCCCTGTCTGGTGTTCAACCTTCCCAAGTTCTCTCACGTCACCCTCCTCCGCACACTCCACTGGCTTCCAGTTGAAGCTCGCATCCGCTACAAGACCATGGTGCTTGCCTATGGAGCAGTGAGGGGAACGGCACCTCTGTACCTTCGGGCTCTGATCAGTCCCTACACCCAAACGAGGGCATTGCGTTCATCCACCTCTGGCCTGCTGGCTCCCCTTCCTCTGCGGAAGCATAGTTCCCGCTCAGCCCAGTCAAAACTGTTCGCTGCTCTGGCACCCCAATGGTGGAACAAGCTCCCTCACGACGCCAGGACAGCGGAGTCACTCACCACCTTCCGGAGGCATTTGAAACCCCACCTCTTTAAGGAATACCTGGGATAGGATAAAGTAATCCTTCTACCCCCCAAAAAAATTTGTAAAGTGGTTATCCCACTGGCTATAGGGTGAACGCACCAATTGGTGAGTCGCTCTGGATAAGAGCGTCTGCTAAATGATGTAAATGTGCCTTTGAGCAAGGCACCTAACCCTAATTGCTCCTGTAAGTCGCTCTGGATAAGAGCGTCTGCTAAATGACTAAAATGTAAATGTAAATGTAATTTTAAGACTGGATGACATACAATTTTCAGGTAATTAATATTATTATTATTATTTTTTTTTTTTTTTAAGGGGGTAGATCAGCTTAATATTGCAGATAGATTGTAACTTCCATCTATGTAATTGTCTGTATCACTTCCAGTCCCCCATGTTTTATATATATACACACACACATATTTACATTTACGTCATTTAGCAGACGCTCTTATCCAGAGTGAGTGAGTGCATACATTATTTTATTTTTTTCTCCATCCATTCCCCGTGGGAATCGAACACCCACAACCCTGGCATTGCAAACGCCATGCTCTACCAACTGAGCTACATCCCTGCCGGCCATTCCCTCCCCTACCCTGGACGACGCTGGGCCAATTGTGAGCTGCCCCATGGGTCTCCCGGTCGCGGCTGGCTACGACAGAGCCTGGATTTGAACCAGGATCTCTAGTAGACCACTGCGCCACTCGGGAGATAATACACATACACATACATATACACACACATATATATATATACACACATACATACACACATACATACACACATACAGTGAGGGAAAAAATAATTTGATCCCCTGCTGATTTTGTGATTGACAGTTCTTTTGTGTTTCTTCCATTTGCGAATAGTCGCACCAACTGTTGTCACCTTCTCATCAAGCTGCTTGGCGATGGTCTTGTAGCCCATTGCAGCCTTGTGTAGGTCTACAATCTTGTCCCTGACATCCTTGGAGAGCTCTTTGGTCTTGGCCATGGTGGAGAGTTTGGAATCTGATTGATTGATTGCTTCTGTGGACAGGTGACTTTTATACAGGTAACAAACTGAGAATGTGTACTTCCTAATATAAAAGGCTTATCAGGACTGATAAGAAGACAGGATGAAGTAGCATGCTGTGTCTCAACTAACAATGTTATGCAGACTTTCTTTAGAAAAGGTGAAGGTTTGTCTGCCAGACCTACCAGGAGAATCTGGACATTTTCTGCGACTTGGAGACGATGTGGTGGTAAAGGATTAAGGAAGTCATTCATGGACAACACCCAAGTGGGAAGGTTAGTAATAGGTGTTGATGGCTACCTTGATGGATGGGCAAGTAAGAGAGAGAGATTCCTAGATCTATATGTACCATTGTAGGACTTTTCTAACACAAAGGAGGAAGGTGGCACCGCTTCGGCGGAGCATTGTTTTGTTTTGTCTGTGTTGTTTTTGCAGCAGAGACTATTGGTTCGCTGACAGAAGGATACACTCCACAGAGAGACGGTGATAAATGGAGAAGGACTCTGCATGATCATAGAACTAGTGAAGGAAGAAGGTTCATGCATCATCACACAGTCTACACCAACGGAGGTATGGATAGAGGGGAGATTGAACAGGTATCATGTCAACCGATGCTACAGATGGCTACGAGGAAACTGATGATCTGGAGATGATAGTAGGTATATACACTGCTAAAGTGATAGTATTGAGAATGCATTGAGATAATGATCTGTATTTATTATCAGGATGAGGAAAGTCATAATTGAATTCTGAATGTTTATAATGTATGTTAATATAAGTATAACTTTCAGTCAACAGTCTCTTTTGTGTAGCTTCACTCCGTAGCCCACATACTAGTCTGTCTCTAATGATATCATTTAGAACAGCATTAAACTCACAGTGTTCTGATAGTTTCTTTAATGCAGCAGCAAACATTGTTACTGATTCTCCCTCTTCCTGATGTCGCCTGTGGAACCTGAACCTTTCAGCATTAACTAGTGGTTCTGGTGAAAAATGTCCTTTATGTATCTCCACAATATCCCCATACGTCTTATTACCTGTTCTGACTGGCTGTAGCAGGCTGCCTAGTAAATTAAATGTCTTTGGCCCCATTACACTAAAACATGGAGGCACAATGTTGTCCTCATCCATGTCATTTACAAGAACAAAATATTCAAACCGTTCTGTATATGAGCTCCACTGCTCAATACTTTCATCAAACTGTCCAATTTTTCCAACAATTTCAATAATTGTTTGTTTCTCAATAAGCTCCTGGTTGTCACTCACTTCAATATTGTCCTCAACCAAAGCAATATTTTCCTCAGTCACGTGATCTTCATTCACTTCACTCACTGATGTTTCCTCCTAAGTTCGCTAATTTAGCAGTTTTAAATAAAAGGTTTGTCTTCACAGCTGAATAAATGTCCTATCCTTTAATCACTGTATATTCCTCCTTTTTAATCACGTTGTTTTCCCACTCCGATGTCCGTCTCGAGTCCTTTTCTGCCGTGATGATGTTAACTCCAGTGGTTTTAAAAGTACCCAATTGTCATACTTGAGTAAAAGTAAAGATACCTTAATAGAAAATGACTCAACTAAAAGTGAACGTCACCCAATAAAATACTACTTGAGTAAAAGTCTAAAGGAATTTGTTTTTAAATATACTTAAGTATCAAAAATAAATGTAATTGCTAAAATATACTTAAGTATCAAAAGTAAAAGTACAAGTATAAATAATTTAAAATTCCTTACATAAAGCAAACCAGACGATTTTCTTGTTTTTAAAATTTACATTCAGCCAGAGGCAAACTCCAACACTCAGAGAATTTACAAACAAAGCATTTGTGTTTAGTGAGTCTGCCAGATCAGAGGCAGTAGGGATGTTCTCTTGATAAGTGCGTGAATTGGACCATTTTCTGTCCTGCTAAGCATTCAAAATGTAACGAGTACTTTTGGGTGTCAGGGAAAGTGTATGGAGTAAAAAGTAAATTTTTTCTTTAGGAATGTAGTGAAGTAAAAGTAAAAGTAGTCAAAAATATAAATAGTAAAGTACAAATACCCCAAAAAATGACTTAAGTAGTACTTTAAAGTATTTTTACTTAAGTACTTTACACCACTGGTTAACGCTCTTTCTTAGCTAGCTCGACTATGCACTTGCCTCTGCTAGCAACACACTGTGCTAACATTAGCCTATTCTGGACCACAGAAAATAACAGTTTTAAACAGTTGTAAAAACCCACTTCTTCCAGACAGAATAGTTCCTGTAGATTCAGACTTACTCATCACCAATCTTTTTTTGTGTCTCGTGGGTTTCATAACCACGTCTGTATAACAATTCAATAATGATGAGACAGGAGACAGGAATCAGATCAACCATTTATCTGGAACGTGATCATCTCAACACATACAAACCCCCATGATGCTTTGCAGCACAACCCCAATATACAACAAATACATAAATAAGTAAATGGACACGAAACAAAACTCATAGAGGAATTTAAATGTTCAGTTGTAGAAAGTAGGGCCATGGGATAGGGTCAGAAAGGTCAGTATGTTTGATAACTGGTTACAGAGGTGACATAACAAGCATAAGGTCCATTATAACACAGTGAAGTAGAGGTGGGAGCTAAAATCAGACATGGACAGTGAGACGGTGTGAGGAGGTCAGGGGTGAAACACTAGATCAGGACAGGTAGAAATGGCAGGGCTGGAAATAGACACAGAGACACATTCTGATCATGGCTCAGACCTGACCTGAGACACCCAAACATAAGATGCCATAGCAAAGTCCTGTCCAGAAGGCTATAGGGATTTCCTTTCATCAAAATCCAGAACGTGGACATGAGGCATTTGTCAATTAAACGTTACTTTAAAGCTTTAGTGAAAGGATGGAATGACTTAGTGTTACTAACATTTAGTGAAAGGATGGAATGACTTAGTGTTACTAACATTTAGTGAAAGGATGGAATGACTTAGTGTTACTAACATTTAGTGAAAGGATGGAATGACTTAGTGTTACTAACATTTAGTGAAAGGATGGAATGACTTAGTGTTACTAACATTTAGTGAAAGGATGGAATGACTTAGTGTTACTAACATTTAGTGAAAGGATGGAATGACTTAGTGTTACTAACATTTAGTGAAAGGATGGAATGACTTAGTGTTACTAACATTTAGTGAAAGGATGGAATGACTTAGTGTTACTAACATTTAGTGAAAGGATGGAATGACTTAGTGTTACTAACATTTAGTGAAAGGATGGAATGACTTAGTGTTACTAACATTTAGTGAAAGGATGGAATGACTGTGTTACTAACATCATATTAAACATAAAACATGAACTTAATAAATAAGTAGGGGCGTGGATCAGAAAACCAGTCAGTATCTGGAGTGACCACCATTTGCCTCATGCAGCGCAACACATCTCCTTCGCATAGAGTTGATCAGGCTGTTGATTGTGGCCGGTGGAATGTTGTCCCACTCCTCTTCAATGGCTGTGCGAGTTGCTGGATATTGGCGGGAACTGGAACACGCTGTCGTCACACGTCTATCCAGAGCATCCCAAATTGGAACATGCTGTCGTACACGTCTATCCAGAGCATCCCAAACATGCTCAATGTGTGACATGTCTGGTGAGTACTCAGACCATGGAAGAACTGTTTTTTTTCAGCTTCCAGGAATTGTGTACAGATCCTTGCGATATGGGGTCATGTATTATCATGCTGAAACATGAGGTGATGGCGGCGGATGAATGGCACGACAATGGGATCTCATCATAGTATCCAGTATCCAGTGTGTGTCCAGTGTCCAGTGTGTGTGTGTGTGTGTGTGTGTGTGTGAGTGTGTGTCCAGTGTGTATGTGTGTGGTGCATCTGAACCGTTCTCACAGGGTGCAGGATCACGGAAAGAGACAGACACAGAGTTACCATGGTTATTATTTACAGGAATAAACTGGCCCAAACTGGTGTGTTTCTCCATGTATTGTCATATTGTGACCAAGCATAAAGCACATGATTAGAGTGAAACATCATGTTGTGTTTGACACAGGGACACTGAAGAGGAGTCACCCCAAACATAACACCCTGGATAGAGGGGTTGACACACTAGAGAGATATTCTACATTGTTGCTCCAGTGTGTCTTACTGAACATGACCATGATTAGAGTGAAACATCATGTTGTGTTTGACACAGAGACCACCTGACACAGGGTCACTGAGGATTTATACCAAAGATGAAACCCTGGATAGAGGGGCTCAGTGAATGTGGATTGGAATGTGTACAGGTGGGTCAGTGTGTCAGAGGAGACTCTGTAGAAGGACAGAGTGCCGGCTGGCCAGTCCAGATACACTCCTACTCTGTGGGGGCTGGAGGAGGGGACGTCTATGGTAGTGGACTTATTATTGTGCCAGGCAGAGTAACGGTTGTTAGGGCGGACCAGACTCCAGGACTTGTCATTGTATCCAAGCCAACAGTCATTAGCCTTTCCTCTCCTGCTGATTCCTTTATATGTCACTCCTATAACAGCCCCACTCCCACTCCACTCTACCTCCCAGTAACAGCGCCCAGTCAGACCCTCTCTACACAGCACCTGTCCCCAGACCTCAAATCTCTCTGGGTGATCAGGATACGGCTGCTCCTCTCTCCTACCTGTCACCTTTCTGTTCTCCTCAGACAGAGAGAGACGTCTGAATAATGTGTTTGGGTTCAGTATGAGATCACAGGCATCTGATGGATCAAACCAGACACAATATTAGAAATCATCATCATTCACATTAGAATGTTAACTCACTTTTCACTAATTAATTTAATGTAGATGTTTCTAGGTATCAAAAGGAGAAGTTAAGGTAACTTGAGATTTGCTCATGATCATATGTTATACTGTATGGTAATATAAAACACACTTATTCCCATTAAATACACACACACACACACACACACACACACAGCGCTATGCATGCATGAACACAAACACACATTTCTAAAGTAACACAAACACACACCACACACACACACAGACACACACATTGTCAAAGCAACTCTTTCTAAACTTTGGTGTCCCTGATTTCTGCTTCTGTAGAACTACAGCTGATATTTAATATGACCAAGTAAGTAATGATGGTGGTCTTTGACTTTGACTTCACTTGAATTAAGACTTATTCTTAGTCATATTCTTCACAGCAGTCAACACTCACATTTTCTAAGTCCAGGTTTCATTGTGTACTCTCCACCATGTTCCACACTGTAGCGGTAAGCAGAAGAACAGACAGTCATTGAGGGATACACCTGAACTCACACACACACACACACACACACACACACACACACACACACACACACACACACACACACACACACACACACACACACACACACACACACACACACACACACACACACACACACACACACACACACACACATACACACGGTCAGCATATAACTTTGTCCAAGTGGTGGTCAGAATGTTTGTCTTAACTAGCCTGATAACTCCAACATGTCTGATATGAACATTGACATAAACCCTCTACATACTTGAGTTTATCCAGTCTGCAGTGTGGATCCTCCAGTCCAGCAGAGAGCAGTCTGACTCCTGAGTCTCCTGGGTGATTGTAGCTCAGGTCCAGCTCTCTCAGGTGTGAGGGGTTTGACTTCAGAGCTAAGACCAGAGAAGCACAGCCTTCCTCTGTGACTAGACAGCGTGACAGCCTGCAAAGAGTCAAATCATATTAAAACCACACTGCTATTCTTTAGTGGTGAAAATAGTGGCAGCATATTTTTTCAAAATGTTCAGATACATCAGTGTCCTGAAACCTGCCATATCTATTCATAAATTAATGTTACATTATTGGAAATGACAAATTATCAAAGTATTGCTTGTAGATAGAAACATGCATATTACAAATATTTGAGTAGACTGACCAGACCAGTTTAAAAAGCAGTATCAGTCAAAAGACAGACAGTGAGGTATCAGATTTAGATTGTATTGAGTATACAGTCCACACCATATCTATTTTGACAGTGAAGCTAACATTTTAAATGTGGCTCTATACTCCAGCATTTTGGATTTGAGATCAAATGTTTCATATGAGGTGACAGTATATAATGTCACCTTTTATTTGAGGGTATTTTCATACATATCTGTTTCACCGTTTAGAAATGAAAGCACTTTATGTATCTAGTCCCCCCATTTGAAGAAGTCATAAGTATTCTGACCAATTCACTTATAGTGTATTAAAGTAGTCAAAAGTTGAGTATTTGGTTGTAACCAAAACAAACTGCAAATGCATTCAACAAGTTTGTTGAATCACAAGCTTGATGTAATCACTGTGGGTAAGGAATATGGGACCAAATACTAAACTTATGACTACATCATTGATATGCACAGAGAATAGAGTCGGCCCGAGAATTTAACCCTGTGGAACCCCCATAGAGACTGCCAGAGGTCCAGACAACAGGCCCTCCGATTTGACACATTGAACTCTATCTGAGAAGTAGTTGGTGAACCAGTCGAGGCAGTCATTTCAGAAACCAAGGCTATTTAGTCTGCCAATAAGAATGCGGTGGTTGACAAAGTCGAAAGCCTTGGCCAGGTCTATGAAGACGGCTGCGCAGTACTGTCTTTTATTGATCGCGGTTATAATATCGTTTAGGACCTTGAGCGTGGCTGAGGTGCACCCATGACCAGCTCGGACACCGGATTGCATAGCGGAGAAGGTACGGTGGGATTCGAAATGGTCAGTGATCTGTTTGTTAACTTGGCTTTCAAATACTTTCGAAAGGCAGGGCAGGATGGATATAGGTCTGTAACAGTTTGGATCTAGAGTGTCACCCCCTTTGAAGAGGGGGATGACCGTGGCTGCTTTCCAATCTCTGGGGATCTCAGACGTTACGAAAGAGAGGTTGAACAGGCTAGTAATAGGCGTTGCGACAATTTCGGCGGCTAATTTTAGAAAGAAAGGGTCCAGATTGTCTAGCCCAGCTGATTTGTAGGGGGTCCAGATTTTTCAGCTCTTTCAGAACACCAGCTGTCTGAATTTGTGTGAAAGAGAAGCGGGGGGGCATGGGCAAGTTGCAGCTGAGGGTGCAGAGCTGGTGGCCGGGGTAGTGGTAGCCAGGTGGATCATTCTGAATCATGGTAGCATCCACATGAATATAGAAGTGTTCAGAAACATCTTCTATTCTTACTGGCAATACAAGTGAAGTGACTCCAAAATGACAGGACATTATTCACCATTCAGTTACTATTGGGGAAAACATCATCCAAAACACAACCAAAACAAACTGCAAATGTATTCAACAAGTTTGTAGAATCACAAGCTTGATGTAATCACTGCAGGTAAGGAATATGGGACCAAATACTAAACTTTGGACTAAATTAATTTGTCCAAATACTTATTACTTTTTCAAATGGGAGAACTAGATACATTAAGTGCTTTCATTTCTAAACAGTACAACAGGTATGTATGAATAGCCTCAAATAAAAAGTGACATTCTGTACTGTTGCCTAATATGAAACATTATATCTCAAATCCAAAATGATGGAGTATAGCACCAAATGTAAAACTGTAAGCTTCACTGTCCAAACACATATGATGTGGACTATGTGTGCCTGGTAAACACATGTGGATCTGGTGAACAGTTATCACTTGTTGACCAACTACAGGAATACTGACCTCAGAGTCTCCAGTTTACAGTGGGGATTCCCCAGTCCAGCAGAGAGCAGCTTCACTCCTGAATCCTTCAGGTCATTGTTACTCAGATCCAGCTCTCTCAGGTGTGAGGGGTTTGAACTGAGAACTGAGGCCAACACTTCACAGGATGTGTCTGTGAGTTTACAGCCAGTGAGTCTGTCAACAGAGTAAATACCATGAGGGACAGGTTGTATTAAAATGTTACATTTACATGGGGCGGCAGGTAGCTTAGTGGTTAAGAGCGTTGTGCCAGTAACCGAAAGGTCGCTGGTTCTAATCCCAGAGCTGACTAGGTGAAAAATCTGTCGATGTGCCCTTGAGCAAGGCACTTAACCTTAATTGCTCCTGTAAGTCGCTCTGGATAAGAGCGTCTGCTAAATGACAAGAAAAATAAAAAAAATAGCTTTTCCTGCTTACACTGTTACCCCTGCACTAATAATGTGAACACTGTGTATAGATGTCTCAATGCTACAACTTTTCTGATCCGTTTGTATTACAGTTTGTTTAAGACTTTTCAGCTGATAGAAAGTTTAGTCAGCCAATGAAAATATTGTTGTTCTTACATAAAGTAAAGTTTGGTCTGAGGGATAGTCACATGAGTACTTACAGAGCCAGTCAGCCAATACAAATGCTGCTGTAACTACAATGTATTTTGGTGTGGGATATTTCCATGAATACTTACAGAGCTTTCCTGCAGCCTCTCACAGCTGGGAGCAGTCTCCTATGACCCTGCTCTGATGTCTTGTATACCTTCGGGTCAAACACATCCAGAACCTCCTCTGATATCTGTAGCATGTAGGCCAGTGCTGAACACTGAGAAAGTGTGAGGTTTTTGGATCTCTTCTTTGACCTCAAGTACACTTGGATTTCCTCTTGTACTGAATGGTCTTTCATCTCTATCAGACAGTGGAAGAGATTGATGCACCTCTCAGGGGAGATGTTCTTCCTCTGCATCACCTTAAGGGATTGGATTGTTTTCTGGACGCTGTCTGGACTGCTTTCTGTCTGTGTCACCAGACCTCGTAGGAGTTTCTGATTGGACTCCAGTGACATGCCATGAAGGAAGCGGACAAAGAGGTCCAGGTGTCCGTTCTTGCTCTTCAAGGCTTTATCCACGATACTCTTCAGCAGCTCATGCAAGGTTAGCTCTTCAGATGCAGCTCTAGACTTTCTCTTGAGGAAGGGCTTCAGTGCATCCATCTTCTTGGTTGTGTAACAATGGTACATGTAGACAGCTGAGAGAAACTCCTGAATGCTCAGATGAACAAAGCAGTACACCACTCTCTGAAATAACACAGACTCTTCTTTAAAGATTTGTGTGCACACTCCTGAGTACACTGAGGCTTCTTTGACATCAATGCCACACTCTTTCAGGTCTTCTTCATAGAACATGAGATTACCCTTCTCCAGATTTTCAAACGCCAGCTTCCCCAGCTTCAGAAGAATTTCCTTATCTGACTCCATAAGCTCCTGTTGATCCATCTCAACTCTTCCATGATATTTCTGGTTTTTCAGGCTGGTCTGAATGAGCAGGAAGTGTATTGACATCTCAGTCAGAGTCGTGGGCATCTCTCTCCTCTTTTCTGTACTCAACATGTGTTCAAGGACTATTGCAGAAATCCAACAGAACACTGGCATGTGGCACATGATGTGGAGGCTCCTTGATGTCTTTATGTGTGAGATGATTCTGCTGGCCAGGTCCTCATCACTGAATCTCTTCCTGAAATACTCCTCCTTCTGTGGGTCATTGAACCCTCGTACCTCTGTCACCTGGTCAACACATTTAGGGGGGATCTGATTGGCTGCTGCAGGTCGAGTAGTTATCCAAAGGAGAGCAGAGGGAAGCAGATTCCCCTTGATGAGGTTTGTCAGCAGAACATCGACAGACGATGTCTGGGTGACATCAGACACCTTTTCATTGTGCTGGAAATCCAATGGAAGTCTGCTTTCATCCAAACCATCAAAGATGAACATAGCTTTACAGGCAGTGAGTTTCTTTGCATTGCCTATGTCTAGTTCTGTGTGGAAGCCATTTAAAAGTCTGAGAAGACTGTACTGGAGATCTTTAATCAAGTTCAGCTCCCGGAAAGGAAGCACAAATATGATATCCACATCTTGGTTCGCCTTCTCTTCAGCCCAGTCTAGGATGAACTTCTGCACAGAGACTGTTTTTCCGATGCCAGCGATGCCCTTGGTCAGCACAGTTCTGATGCTTCTCTCTTGGCCTGGTAAGGGTTTAAAGATGTCATTGCAGTGGATTGCTGTGTCATGTGAGGTTGGTGTCCTGGATGCTGTCTCTAGCTGCCACACCTCATGTTCATTGTTAATCCCTTCACTCTCTCCCTCTGTGATGTAGAGCTCTGTGTAAATCCTGTTGAGGGGAGTTTGGTTCCCTGCTTTTTCCATACCTTCTATCACACATTCATACCTCCTTTTCAGACTGTCTTTATGGTTTACTATAGCTCTCTGCAGGCTGTCATCCACTACAAGGGAAGAGGAAAAATGATGTGTATCAGAAACATTCATTGACAGGATGAAAAGTGGGCCTTCCACAACTACAGTAACTTCTATTATCTCATAATATTGTAGTTAACTACTGTAAATCATATTAAGGTATTGACTTGGCCCACGTGTGCAAGTGGTCTTACTGTTTTCAGAGCCTCTTGTTTTATTGGGTTGACTCAGCTGCTGTAGTACAGGACGTGTTCTGGATCTCTTTCTACACTGAGGACAGTCATAGTCTCCTGAAGGAGCAGGTTTCTCCCAGTATCTGGTGATGCACTGTCTGCAGAACCCGTGTCCACAGGTGATAGAGACTGGATCCCTCAGCACCTGCTGACACATTGCACACCTGGACTGATCCTCTGGCAGAGTAGACCTTCCACTACAGAGATAAAGGAGAGAGATTGTAGATGTTAATACTGATCCTCTAACAGAGTAGACCATCCACTACAGAGATAAAGGAGAGAGAGATTGTAGATGTTAATACTGATCCTCTGGCAGAGTAGACCATCCACTACAGAGATAAAGGAGAGAGAGATTGTAGATGTTAATACTGATCCTCTGGCAGAGTAGACCATCCACTACAGAGATAAAGGAGAGAGAGAGATTGTAGATGTTAATACTGTTCATAGACAGACAGCTGGGAACAGTATACTCTGCTCTCTGAGTGTGGTAGTAGCCTCTGGAATGGATAACATGTCCACAGTGGTATTACTAAACTATATGAACTCAGAAGGTTGTAGAAACATGTCCACAGTGGTATTACTAAACTATATGAACTCAGGTTGTAGAAACATGTCCACAGTGGTATTACTAAACTATATGAACTCTGAAGGTTGTAGAAACATGTCCACAGTGGTATTACTAAACTATATGAACTCAGGTAGTAGAAACATGTCCACAGTGGTATTACTAAACTATATGAACTCAGAAGGTTGTAGAAACATGTCCACAGTGGTATTACTAAACTATATGAACTCAGGTTGTAGAAACATGTCCACAGTGGTATTACTAAACTATATGAACTCTGAAGGTTGTAGAAACATGTCCACAGTGGTATTACTAAACTATATGAACTCAGGTTGTAGAAACATGTCCACAGTGGTATTACTAAACTATATGAACTCAGAAGGTTGTAGAAACATGTCCACAGTGGTATTACTAAACTATATGAACTCAGAAGGTTGTAGAAACATGTCCACAGTGGTATTACTAAACTATATGAACTCAGAAGGTTGTAGAAACATGTCCACAGTGGTATTACTAAACTATATGAACTCAGAAGGTTGTAGAAACATGTCCACAGTGGTATTACTAAACTATATGAACTCAGAAGGTTGTAGAAACATGTCCACAGTGGTATTACTAAACTATATGAACTCTGAAAGTTGTAGAAACATGTCCACAGTGGTATTACTAAACTATATGAACTCAGAAGGTTGTAGAAACAAGTCCACAGTGGTATTACTAAACTATATGAACTCAGAAGGTTGTAGAAACATGTCCACAGTGGTATTACTAAACTATATGAACTCAGGTTGTAGAAACATGTCCACAGTGGTATTACTAAACTATATGAACTCAGAAGGTTGTAGAAACATGTCCACAGTGGTATTACTAAACTATATGAACTCAGGTTGTAGAAACATGTCCACAGTGGTATTACTAAACTATATGAACTCAGGAGGTTGTAGAAACATGTCCACAGTGGTATTACTAAACTATATGAACTCAGGTTGTAGAAACATGTCCACAGTGGTATTACTAAACTATATGAACTCAGAAGGTTGTAGAAACATGTCCACAGTGGTATTACTAAACTATATGAACTCAGAAGGTTGTAGAAACATGTCCACAGTGGTATTACTAAACTATATGAACTCAGGTTGTAGAAACATGTCCACAGTGGTATTACTAAACTATATGAACTCAGGTTGTAGAAACATGTCCACAGTGGTATTACTAAACAATATGAACTCAGAAGGTTGTAGAAACATGTCCACAGTGGTATTACTAAACTATATGAACTCAGAAGGTTGTATAAACATGTCCACAGTGGTATTACTAAACTATATGAACTCAGAAGGTTGTAGAAACATGTCCACAGTGGTATTACTAAACTATATGAACTCAGAAGGTTGTAGAAACATGTCCACAGTGGTATTACTAAACTATATGAACTCAGGTTGTAGAAACATGTCCACAGTGGTATTACTAAACTATATGAACTCAGGTTGTAGAAACATGTCCACAGTGGTATTACTAAACAATATGAACTCAGAAGGTTGTAGAAACATGTCCACAGTGGTATTACTAAACTATATGAACTCAGAAGGTTGTAGCAACATGTCCACAGTGGTATTACTAAACTATATGAACTCAGATTGTAGAAACATGTCCACAGTTGTATTACTAAACTATATGAACTCAGAAGGTTGTAGAAACATGTCCACAGTGGTATTACTAAACTATATTAACTCAGGTTGTAGAAACATGTCCACAGTGGTATTACTAAACTATATGAACTCAGATTGTAGAAATCTTCAAAAGTATCGAATGTACACACTAAGAAAAGAGGGTTCCGCAAGGGTTCTTTGGGAAGGGTGATGGTTCTATGTGGAACCATAATGACTCAAAGAACCCTTCAAGCCATTCAATGGTTCTTTGCAGTTCACAAAAAGGGTTATTTGCGTTTTAGTGATAATTAAAATGTAGGGGCAGTGGCTCATTAGAATATTTTGCGGAGTGGTTTGTTCAAAGCTCTTTTTGTGTAACAGTGAGTGAGTGCCATTGACGTTTATCTAATGTGTTGTGTTATGCAATGACTGTTAATACATACAGTTATGTAGGACTATGGCCAGTGACGGTGTCTCGTGAACGACTCACGTATGGCCTTGTGTCAATTGAGAACGGTTGACTAAGTCAGTGGTTCTCAATTCTCTCCTCAGTGATCTAGTGATGTTACGTTTCATACTGAAGCTCCAAGGCATGCGTTGAAATCGCTAAGCAGCTAACTTCGAATCAATGTGCCGATGCGTGTATCACTTTATCAGACGTACGTCATCAATGATGTCCGAAGCTTAGTTTGATCACATGCTTTTTCAAACCATGTGTTGCAAAATGCGAGATCCCACTGATTTCACCGTGGTTCTGGTGCTTTCTTCGATTAAGCTGCTTTCATACACCGACCGCTACTGGATATCATACTTATACATTTAGTTAGGATTTTTTACAAGTAATTTCACCTGACTGGTATCTTAGCTGGTAGAGTAGGGGAACTATGGAACATTCTGGGACGTGGGAGTATGAGTTCGAATCCCGTTGAAGAGACACTATTTTGAAAATAGTTTTGTGAAACCACACTTTCTGCACTGTTGTTCAAATAATTTGTTTTATTTAGTATAGTATAAGCTTCTCTCTTAAACATCCTCAATAATGCCATAGATTCCATTTTTGAAAAATAGTCCACTTGAAGGCAGAAAACGCAGCATGATGTAAAGATGTGATCTGACTGGAGGCTATTAAAGCCAACGACTTACCGCTAAAGCGTTTTGATCAAATCAGTGGAGAAAAAAATACCTCTATCTGATAATCACACATTGTTATTTATTTCTGACCAGCAGATGTCACTAATGTGCATTGTGAATGAATAAAGAAGCTCAGAGCAATTAACCTATTTGACACAATTGGCTGGAAAGCCTCATTGCTTCAGGAAGCTTTGTTTCCCCGTCACTACAGTGACCCGCAGCAGTTTGAGAGCTAGCACATCTGATTCAACTGGTCACGGCAGGTAGCTTAGCATTAAGAGCATTGGGCCAGTAACTGAAAGGTCGCTGGTTCAAATCCCTGAGCTGACTAGGTGAAAAATCTGCTAATGTGCCCTTGAGCAAGGCACTTAACCCTACTTGTGCTTCTATGTTGCTCTGGATAAAAGCATATGTTAAATGACTGAGCTGTTAAATATAACACCTATGGAATTTTAACAATATAGTATGTTACCCCAGAATACAAATAAACTGTTCATCAAAACGGATCATTGTATCATTGATTCTACTCTTCAATAGTAATATCATCAATTCTGACCAGTAACTTACCTGGGGTCAAAGGTCACTGGTCCATCACTAAAATGTATAGGACGTTCCATAGAGAGGTCACTCTTCATGGACAGATGACTGGGTACTGGAGAGACTAATCTCAGAGTTTGGTTGGAGATTCTGAAAAACATAATAAATCACCATGAAATTACATTTTAAAATATATCAAAATTATATTTCAATAGATAAAATACATTACATAAAGCATTAAAATATATACCATTACATAAAGCAACAAAAATACACTGAGTGTACAAAACATTAAGAACACCCTCCTAATATTGAGTTGCATCCCCCACCCCCCCCCCTCTCCCCCTGCCCTCAGAACAGCATCAACTCGTCAAGGCATTGACTCTTCAAGGTGTCGAAAGCGTTCCCACAGGGATGCTGGCCCATGTTGACTCCTATGATTCCCACAGTTGTGTCAAGTTGGCTGGATGTCCTTTGGGTGGTGGACCATTCTTGAGACATACAGGAAACTGTTTAGCGTGAAAAGCCCAGCAGCGTTGCAGTTCTTGTTACAAATCGGTGCGCCTGGCACTGATTGAAATGGATTTAACAAGTGACATCATATAGGGATCATAGTTATCACCTGGATTCACCTTGTCAATCTATGTCATGGAAAAAGCAGGTGTTCATAATGTTTTGTACACTCAGTGTATAAAAATATATGACATAAACAACAAATTATAAGCAGATGCTTTACAGTATATACTCAGATACACAAAATACATCTGGTTTCAGATCTAGAAGATTCTCATCTTCAATAGTAATATCATCAATTCTGACCAGTAACTTACCTGGGGTCAAAGGTCCCTGATTTATCACTAAAATGGAAAGGATGATCCATAGAGATGTCACTCTTCATGGACAGATGACTTGGTACTGGAGAGACTGATCTCAGAGTTTGGTTGGAGATTCTGAAAAACATAATAAATCACCATGAAATTACATTTTAAAATATATCAAAATTATATTTCAATAGATAAAATACATTACATAAAGCATTTAAATATATGCCACTACATAAAGCAACAAACAAACAGTGTAAAAAACATTAAGAACACCCTCCTAATATTGAGCCTACTGATTCACTTCCTCATCTCAGTTCCACTTTAATCATTAAGAGTCTATTCATGCACATACTTTACAATATGCCCATATATAGTTATAATCTGGTCTAGGAACATCTACCCAAAATATTACACCTTCTTTATTACTTTACCAAACATACACTACATGATCAAAAGTATGTGGACACCTGCTGGTTCAACATCTCATTACACCTGCGTCCAACATCTCATTACACCTGCTGGTCCAACAAAAAATGTTCATGAATTACAATGCATATAATAATTTACATTTCCTATTGCTGCAGGATAATTTTTTTTATACATTAGTAATATTCATTAATTTATTTTTATATGTAAAACAAACATTCAAAATCTTTGTCCCCATGTGCAGTTGCAAACCGTAGTCTGGCTTTTTTATGGCGGTTTTGGAGCAGTGGCTTCTTCCTTGCTGAGCGGCCTTTGAGGTTATGTCGATATAGGACTAGTTATTACTGTGGATATAGATACTTTTGTACCTGTTTTCTCCAGCATCTTCACAAGGTCCTTTGCTGTTGTTCTGGGATTTATTTGCACTTTTCGCACCAAAGTACGTTCATCTCTAGGAGACAGAACGCGTCTCCTTCCTGAACGGTATGACTGCTGCGTGGTCCCATTGTGTTTATACTTGCGTACTATTGTTTGTACAGATGAATGTGGTACCTTTAGGTGTTTGGAAATTGCTCCCAAGGATGAACCAGACTTGTGGAGGTCTACAATTTTATGTCTGAGGTCTTGGCTGATTTCTTTTATTTTCCCATGATGTCAAGCAAAGAGGCACTGAGTTTGAAGGTAGGCAATGAAATACATCCACAGGGACTCCTCCAATTGACTCAAATGATGTCCATTAGCCTATCAGAAGCTTCTAAAGCCAAGATATCATTTTCTGGAATTTTCCAAGCTGTTCAAAGGCACAGTAAACTTAGTGTATGTAAACTTCTGACCCACTGGAATTGTGATACAGTGAATTATAAGTTAAATAATCTGTCTGTAAACAATTGTTGGAAAAAATTACAAAGTAGATGTCCTAACCGACTTGCCAAAACTATAGTTTGTTAACGAGAAATTTGTGGAGTGGTTGAAAACGAGTTTAATGACTCCAACCTAAGTGTATGTAAACTTCCGACTTCAACTGTATGTAGGGGTAAAAGTGACTAGGCAATCAGGATATCGATTACATCTCCTGTGCGCACACACACACACACACACACACACACACACACACACACACATGGAGGGAATGTTGTGTTTGTTTAATATTGTTTTAGAACTATGAAAATGGAAAAAAGGATTAGCCTATGGATTATGAAAAAAACAAAAATAAATGGTAAAATGGGAGAGGAGAAATGACTAGAGACAGTGTTGTTTAACTCACTGACCATGACCCATGAGTTCTTCTTACCTAAATTTTAGAGGTGGAGCCATAGAATGGTCACTCTTCATGGACACACAGCTGGGTACAGGGGAGGCTGGTCTCTCCTGCTTGATTGGACTTCAACACAACAGAGACAAACATTACAACTCTCATCTACTCTGAGCTCAGATGGGGAAACAAGAGTTTCATCCCAAAATACTTCATATCAATTTTCAGAAATGTTCGTGAAATTAGCTTTTACTGTTTAATGAAATTATGAAAGAGATTGGCGTGATTTTTCAGTAGCTAATCATGGCATGGTTGTTCAATGACAGACATGTGATTTTTTTAAAATCTATCACTTGATGGTTTCATTTCAGAGAGACAAATAATCATGTTTTTATTGCAAAATGCTATATATCTGCCTCACTCTCAGAGAAATAAGTAGTACTGCTAGGTTTTACACAGTAATAATATATATCTGCCTCACTCTCAGAGAAATAAGTAGTACTGCTAGGTTTTACACAGTAATAATAATCAAAAAGAACGCTTGATCGTGGTGTTACTTTGGCAGATAATGTCACCCATCATAATGTCACGTTTTTTATTTATTTTTTATAATTAACTAAATGTATGTAGTTTTTGGTTTTTGTCAGTTTCATTGTGCTATGCTATAAATTGTTATTTTATTGTTGTAATTGGTAAAATGAACTAGAAAATGTCAGATTTTGAAATTCTGAGTAATTACTACTTTAGTAAGGATATACTTTATTCAGTACTACTGCAGTTAATAAATAATTCCAATAGAATGTAGCATAAGACCACAAATGACATTTCAGAAGGTTAGTTTAGTTTTCTCCCTGGATACACCACCACTCCCCCTCACAGGAAAACTCCTGCACACGCTTTTTACTGTCCCTTTCCACACTGCTAACGCAATAAGCCTGAACATTAATTTAGTCACCTCTGGTCGAGAAAAACGTATTTTCCTAGTACATTCATTGTCAGATTCATGAACCACCCGAGCCACTGCCTGTTCACCCCACTATCATCCAATAGCGAGGTCAGTACAGGTGCATCAAAGCTGGGACCGAGAGAATGAAAAACAGCTTCTATCTCAAGGCCATCAGACTGTTAAATAGCCATCACTAGCACATTAGAGGCTGCTGCTGCCTATTGACATCACTGGCCACTTTAAGGAATGGAACAGTAGTCACTTTAATAATGTTTCCATATCTTGCACTACCCATCTCATATGTATATACTGTATTCTATAATATACTACTGTATCTTAGTCCATGCCGCTCTGTCATTGCTTGTCCATATATGTATATATTCTTCAATTCCATTCCTTACTTAGATTTGTGTGTATTGGGTATATGTTGTGAAATTGTTAGATATTACTTGTTAGATACTACTGCACTGTCGGAGCTAGAAGCACAAGCATTTCGCTACACCCGCTATAACATCTGCTAAACACGTGTATGTGACAAATAACATTTGATTTGATTTGATGTAATTTATTGGCGGGCTGGAAGATGCACTCTTGTCTTTTCTATTCCGAGGTTATTTACTCCCAATATCAGATATTAAGATTATTTTATATAATGCATGTAAACTAGGGTTGAGGTTAGTGCATCTGACTAGTGATTATTTACAGGGGTTCAACACCTGCTATAGGCACTATTTAATTGCTATTCCAAAAGCATCACAGGCCTAATACGAGATATATAGCTAACTAAAGTAATGAGTGACCATTTTAGAAAATCATGGGACATATAGTATTTGGTTGCATGCTATTTTATGTCAATCATATTGCTGCTTGTAGCCTTAAACTGATGCTTCGTTGTCTTATGCTGCCATCTATAGGAAATATTTAGCAATTAAAAGTTATTAATTCACGTACAGACGTTGGTGAGGCAGCTGAGAAATGAAGTGTATTAGATCAGTCTCAAACCTGCCCCACGCCAATTTCTGGACTTTCACACAGAGGTTACTAGGTCACCCAATTCAAACCACATTTGAAAAATAAAACAAATGTGTCTTATTTATCAAGTGTTCTGTCTTGCAATTATACATATAATAAAAAATAAAAATAATAATCAAAACGCTATTTAATACTATAATTGTATTTACTAAGATCATATTATTACTAAAATAGTTTCTAAAGCTGTTCTAGGCTACCTTACCCTAGAATTAGGGGTTACGGCTAAAATAGGTTATAAGTAGGGTAAGAGTTTCTGTATAGCACTTTGTGACATCTGCTGGTGTAAAAGGGGCTTTATAAACTGGGGTGCACATAACTGGTACGCAAGCGCGACAAAATCAGGAATGCGTAATGCCACTTGTGTTACTACGCGCCTGCGTACTTGACAGATCTTCTCATCTAACCTTACACATGACATGTTGCTTGTCATCTACTGTCAGGGATGTCCAAAAAGCATCAGACATTAAGCAGCTTCTTTGGCGTTTCGCCACCTACAAAGAAACGCCAACTGGAGCCAGAGCCGAAGAAAATACTTTTTTCGGAAAAGCGGCTCCAAGATGTGCAGTGGCTTGAAGCTAACGATGAGCGCACTGAAATGTGGTGCAAGATTTGCCGCTCAAATTCACATCTAGCAGACAAAACAGGTGTATTTTATAAAGGCTCAAAGAATTTCAACCATCCTTAATTTGACAAACATGAAAAGAGCAAGGAGCACACGAATATGGCACAAGCCGTTGCTAATTAACCCCCTGAGTAAGTGTGTCTTACTCAGGGGGTTAGCCGAGAATAGCCGAGAATAAATGTCCAGTCGCCCACTTGCCAGATGGCGAGACAAGCTGAATGAAGAACAGCGGCAAGCTCTGTTTCATATTTTTCTCCTCGCCTTCCATAAAGCTAAACACGCACGTCCCATGTCTTCCTATTCTGAGGATGTTCCTTTACTGAAGCGGCTAGGAGTAAATGTTGGAGGTGCAGCATATCATTCACGTGAAGTGGGCACACGGATCATGCAGAGCATCGCTCACACCATCAGCAGGGAGTTACGAGCCAACTTGCAGTCTGATTAATTTTGGGGGCTGCTTTTTGATGGATCTGAGGACATCACAAAAACTTAGCAGGAAATCGTTTACATTGTGTCTGTGTCCAGCAACGGAGAATTTACTTCAGACTTTATTGGTCTGATTGAATTGGGTGCTGACCGAACGGCGCAGGCCATAACAGACGGACTTGTGAGACTTTTCCAGGACACAGGCTTGGATGACTGGACAACAAAGTTGGTCGCTGTGTGCACAGATGGGGCTGCTGCTAACGTAGGTATCTACAACGGCGTTGTGCCAAAACTCCGGCAACTTGCTGCGGTTGGAGACTCCCTTGTGCACATTCTGTGCACCGCACACACACTGGAGAATTGCGCGAAATCAGCTGATCGCAACGTTCCTTACTGTGAGACATTTAATAGCTCTGTGGTCAAGCTGCTGCAGTTTTATTTACAAAAAGGTGGAGCAAAAAAAACTGCTGCACTGAATAAGCTATGTGAAGAAAATGGGATCTCCTTTGTGAAACTGGGTAAGTTTCATAATATCAGATGGTCTGCATGGAGGCATGAAACACTTAAAAATATCAAGACTATTGCCAGCCATTAAAATGCAACTGGTTATGAGCGATAACAGTGACTTGCAGCATTTCTGCACAGAGCGTTTTCAGTGCTTTCTGTCAAACATGCTTGACATTTGCAACATTTTGAAGACCACATCCATTAGGTTTCAGAAGGAAAAGCTGACCATTGGAGAATGTAAGGATGAACTCATGGTGGCCATTGGACAGTTCACACTTCTGCTTGATGGTGAAAGCCACAGGGCACACACTGTTTCCAATGCTGATGCTGACAGAGACAAGACACACTTACTCAGGGGGGTTAATTGAAGAGTTTGAAATCAGATATGACTCCCTCAAGTCATGTGATCATTTCTTAGTATTTGATCCTTCAACATGGCCTCAGGAAATGCAAGACCTCCACAGTTTTGGAAACACAACAGTTTGCAGCATTCTCAAGAAATATGAGGCCACCTTGCAACTTGACAAAGATACCACTGTGACAGAATGGATGCGCTTAAAGCAGGCAGGAAAACGCCTGGGAGCCTCTTCTGTGTATGACTTGGTCCAAATAGTAAATACAAGTAACCCAGATGCTTACTCCAACATCAACAAGGTGGTTAAGCTGTCTCTTACACTGCCTTTAAGCAGTGCAGCTTGTGAGAGGGGATTCTCACATCTCAACATAATAAAAACCAAGTACAGATCTCGTCTGTCACATGCTTGTCTCTCAGCCCTGATGCACATTCACCTGTCAAAGCAGACCACAGAGCTACAGAGATGTGGTCCTCTGTAGCTCAGCTGGTAGAGCACGGCGCTTGTAACGCCAAGGTTGTGGGTTCGATCCCAGGGACCACCTATACACAAAAATGTATGCACGCATGACTGTAAGTCGCTTTGGATAAAAGTGTCTGCTAAATGGCATATTATATTATATTATATATTTGACCCAAAGCCTGCTGTTGACCAATCGGAGCCTCAACCAAGGACAGGGAGGTGCATCTGCAGCATCTTCATCATCTACCATGCAGGAAGCTGAAGCAGAGGATAGTGGGGGCAACACTGAAGAGGACAGTGGTGGCGGCTCTGAGGAAGACTGCACTTCTTAAGACCACAATACATATGGGGTGAGTACCAGACACCATCTGCTGGTACTCACCTGAGTAACTCACTGAAAAGGTTATATGCACCCCTGTTTATAAATACATTTGATTGATTGTTAGGTTTATGGGTTATATGGCAAAAAAACAGTATGGGTTTATGGCACTCTTGCTCCTCCTTGTGGCCGAATGTGGGTACTATATAATTCATTAATGACACTTGCTAGGCTCATAATCTGAGGTAGCAACTGCGTCAGATCTACAAATCCATTAGCTAGACCACCCGAATAGACAACAATCACCCCATTATACCCATTTGGTTTGCAACTCAGTGAACCTGCGCAGCATTCGCTCAATTTGATGCCTACGAACGAAGATTTCGATGCATATCAAATTACCCAGCAGCCTTTTAGAAACAACAAGTCCTCAAAGAAAAGGTTATTTCTTAATAAAAAAATGTCTTCTGGCTGTTTAAATCGGCCACATCTTGAAAAAGAGGACAGGGACATGCATTTTGTTTAGATTGTACACTTTTTTCTTAAAACAAATATGGTTAACCATGACCAGAAAATGTTTAATGTTTGATCGCTATCCTCCAGCCATCGCCTCTTAAACTGTGTTTAACCACACTATTGGTGACCACAACATGTACTCAGATGAACAGTGTACGCGCTCACCAAGTAGCCGAAACCTTGTCAATAGTAAGTTATCTGAGGTAAACCTACAGGGTTAACGCAGGCAGGTCTCATTGATAACGATAGTGAAGCTGGCATTGTGACACAGAACAATGGGCTGGGAATAGAACGTTCTGAAGGCGAGTCGGTGTCACGGAGCTCAATAGAACTAATAGGAGCTGGTAGGGTGAAAAAATTTCCCAAACATAAGGCCTGTTTTTTTAGCGATTACTTCATAACCAGGGAAAGAAGGTAATATTATTAAACTGGGCACCATGGCGGATGCAATGAACTAATTTTATCAGAAATAAACGTTGTCACTTGAGGCGCCCGAAAATAATATTCAAAATGTCAGTCCTTGGACACAAAGGGGTTAAACACTAAAGTTACCGTCCATCTAGTGAAGAGAGGAGAACGGGACAGAGGGAGCGTAGGCCAGCATCCGTCAACGAGAGAGGGAGAAGCCCTCCACGGTATTTAACAGGTGGAAGAAACAACCCGGGAGCTCCATCGGTCCACAAGAAATGCAGGCAGCCGGTGATGATGTAGTGGTAGCTAGGATAACTAGGATGCTGCTGGTAGAGTAGCTAGTTTAGCTAGCTGTACCGACTAGCTTGGCTAGCTAGCAGGTCGTTTGTCTGTGCCTCGAGTATGATGACGAATACGGTGAACCACACAATTAAACAAGAATAGCGAGTGAAAAGGATCTGGCTACACTCATACTGTCACTGACCATTACGCAAAAAGCAAATTGAACAATAAACTTCGGTGTCTCAACACTGTAACGAACTCCGTCGTTATTCCAGACCACTCTGCGCGTAACTGGACAATATGCTTGGCGCCAAACCGTGCGTGGACGCAGACAGTTTCAGAACGCGGACATGAGCAGAGCAACACAATAAACTAAACCCAGTCTTTAAAGTCGGGTACATTAGTAATATTCTTTTTTATTATGTCAAACAAAAATTATTCGTTTTTTAAAACAATATTTTGAGATCTGGGCACGTATCCAAAAAGCGTAGAAAATTGGTCCTCTCTCTCCCCAGACAGACTAATTTTAGACCACTAACCCCTAAACAGAGATACAGCATGTTGGCAGGGCCCCCCTCTTCTCTCTCCCCAGACAGACTCATTTTAGACAACTAACCCCTAAACAGAGATACAGCATGTTGGTTGTGGTTAACACATTTTACATTTACGTCATTTAGCAGAGGCTCTTATCCAGAGCGACTTACAGGAGCAATTAGGGTTAAGTGCCTTGCTTAAGGGCACATCGACAGATTTTTCACCTAGTCGGCTCGGGGATTAGAACCTGCGACCTTTAGGTTTCTGGCACAACACTCTTACCCACTAAGCTACCTGCCGCTGTGTTAGCTTTGACAATTAGTTGTCACAGCTAACACAGTGACAACTAATTCTTGAACGTACATCTGCCGCACTCTCAGAGAAATAAGTAGTACTGCTAGGTTTTACACAGTCAAATGTACAAATAACTACATTTTTTATAGAAACTGTACACATGATACATTTGTAACATCAATATATATATATTTTTATTTTTATTTTTATAAACCCAGTAATATGAGATCTGTATGTAAAACATTTACCTTTGAATTTAGCAGATGTTTTTGTCCAGGGCCTGGTATCCCAAAAGCATCTTAAGGCTAAGTTCATCATTAGAACCTTCGTAGGAGCATTGTTAAATCTCTGAGCTGTTTCCCAAAACCATCGTTATTAACGTTGCACTTGAAAACGCTCATATTCTAACACCTGCCTCAGACCACTTGTAGAACAGCCAAGTGCATCGTTAGATGCTTTTTTGCCCTCCCGCGTCACTTTATACTTTATATACATGTTACATCATCAGCCGTTGTAGGAAAGATGCATCTTAAAACACTGGTAAGCCTAAATTCCATCGCTATCGGGAAACCGGGCCCAGAGTGACTTACAATACAGTTGCTGTATTGTAGTGTATTCAAGCTTTAAAAAGGCTTCTAGAGTTTGTAATTTCCACTTAAAAAATGTCAAACTTGATTTGCCCTAATGAAAAATGTACCGACCACTACAAAACATTTTCATGAATTACAATGCACATAATAATTTACATTTCCTATTCCTGCTGTGAGAAACTGGGTCAAATTAAGATATGGCATCTGTAAGTGCATTCATCCTAAGATATCTAGGTGAGACAACCACATATCACAGTCAAATATACAGGATACGAACATCCCATTCCAGCTAAACAATGGATATATAGCATTTAGACAAAAAAACTTTTATTTTTATACACATCTCAAATGGTTGTGACATCTCTTCTCCATGTTAACTGTCAATAATAATAATAAGTCACTGTTTGTTAAGGTAGTTATAGACAGTGCAGCAACACAAGGCCATGTCTCACACTTATTTTTATTCATCAAAACAGTTTAGTCATTTAGCAGACGCTCTTATCCAGAGCGACTTACAGTTAGTGAGTGCATACATTATTTTAAATTTTTTTATACCCTCCATGGGAATCGAACCCACAACCCTGGCGTTGCAAACGCCATGCTCTACCAAGTGAGCTACATCCCTGTCTTTCAATCGGAGAATGTAGACAGAAGGGCTAAAACGGGCATGATTGATCTGAGGGGAAATCATTGATCCATTCAGAAAGTTATTTTGCAACAAGTAAGAGATTTTATATTATGTCAAGTAGGCTAGGTTATAATATATAACAGCGGTTTGTTAGTGATATGCAGATGGAGGTCTATACCTCAGCTATAGCCTACATACACAACAAGTTTTAGTTCTCCTACAACAGGCTGATTAAATTAAGATCCTACATCTGTACAGAGCTTGTCTTTATCTAAACTAAGGCAGTTTGCATTATTAGCAATGATGTTGCAACTGTCAGCTGCTGTAAACCAATGTAATTGGATGTTATAGACCCCCATCTGAACAGTTTCTTTCCCCATGCTGTAGCCCTCACCAACTGGCCATCTGGTCCATATAGACTAAAGGACTATACACTCTATGCGCTCACCACATCAAGCCTTTGACTCCTTCCATAGAGACTAAAGGACTATACACTCTATGCTGCTCACCACATCAGCCATCCTGAACTGTACCCCTCTGGTCCATAGAGACTAAGACTTACACTCTATGCTGCTCACCACATCAAGCCATCTCTGAACTGTACACTAAATAACTGCACTATACTGCATTAGCACTCTGTTCATCTCTCTTAGATATATTTATGTAAATGTAAACCCACTGTACTCTATTTAAGTGATAATGCCTGAGAAGCAGGTGTTTGTAAGATATATTGGCATCGGGTTTTGTTAAGCAAACTCTGCAAATACAGTGCCTTGCAAAAGTTTCCTATTTTGTTGCATTACAACCTGTAATTTAAATACATTTTTATTTGGATTTCATGTAATGGACATACACAAAATAGTCCAAAATGGTGAAGTGAAATGAAAAAAACTGCAAACTAGCTGCACTTCGTTTAGTTTGACCTGTTTTCTATTGATATTTCTTTGTATTCATGATTTCGACTGGTTGAGAAAAGCTGCCTGCCAGTCTGTCTCATCCCGACTCCTGACACGTTCATTACTATGCGACAGCTGGAGATCAAATTTGAATATTGAAACAATGTTGCAAATGTAAATGCAAACTAAATGTTAGTCTAAAAGAAATGTGAGATAATTTCTAGATACTTTTTATCGTGGCGATCAAATGTATAAATTGCCTGGCTGGGCTGATGAGATAGTGGATTGCACAGTCAGATGGAACAGAGTACATAGGCATTTAATGTCATAGATTTAGCCGGTGGTAATTTGTGGAATAGACATCGGCTGGAATGCGGTTTTAACCAATCAGCATTCAGGATTAGACCCACCTGTTGTATAAATTTGTATATCCACTGCTCATTCTCTTATAGCTCAATGCTCACTCTAGCTATGTGTGTATAATGTTGTACGTAAACTTTGTGTAAACTCCTCTGTCTGTATTCTGTCTCTAAATGTTGTCTATCACTAGCAGCACCATATCACCAAGTAAAATTCTGAGTAAAGGATCTTAATTTGATCACCCCCACTGCAGAATAACTTCCATGCAATGCAGGAAATGTATTTGAGGTTTAAAACGGCTTCTAAAGTTTCAGAATAGATTTTTTCTATGAAGAATATATCAACCTTACAAAAATTTACATAAATTATGATCCACATTTCCTGTTGCTGCAGGAATATTTTCCTGCTGTAGCAAACTGGCTCAAATTAAGATCCTACATACAGTTGAAGTTGGAAGTTTACATACACCTTAGCCAAATACATTTAAACTCAGTTTTTCACAAATGCCTGTCTTAGGTCAGTTAGGATCACCACTTTATTTTAAGAATGTGAAATGTCAGAATAATAGTAGAGAGAATGATTTATTTCAGCTTTTATTTATTTCATCACATTCCCAGTGGGTCAGAAGTTTACATACACTCAATTAGTATTTGGTAGCATTGAGATTTTGCTTCAATATATCCACGTAACTTTCCTTCCTTATGATGCCATCTATTTTGTGAAGTGCACCAGTCCCTCCTGCAGCAAAGCACCCCCACAGCATGATGCTGCCACCCCCGTGCTTCACGGTTGGGATGGTGTTCTTCGGCTTGCAATCCACCCCCCTTTTTCCTCCAAACATAACGATGGTCATTATGGCCAAACAGTTCTATTTTTGTTTGATCAGACCAGAGGACATTTCTCCAAAAAGTACGATATTTGTCCCCATGTGTATTTGCAAACCGTAGTCTGGCTTTTTTATGGTGGTTTTGGAGCAATGGCTTCTTCCTTGATGAGCGACCTTTCAGGTTATGTCGATATAGGACTAGTTATTACTGTGAATATAGATACTTTTGCACCTGTTTCCTCCAGCATCTTCACAAGGTCCTTTGCTGTTGTTCTGGGATTGATTTGCACTTTTCGCACCAAAGTACGTTCATCTCTAGGAGACAGAACTGTCACGCTCGTTCAAAGACTGGTCGAACCAAGGCGCAGCGATTGCTACTTTTACAAACACAACGACAAAACAATAAACAAACGATACGTGAAGTCCAAGGCAGCACAACACAACATACCTTAACACGGAACAAGATCCCACAACCCACTGGTGCCAATAGGCTGCCTAAGTATGGTCCCCAATCAGAGACAACGAGCTACAGCTGCCTCTGATTGGGAACCACCTCGACCAACATAGATCTACCACGATCTAGAAATACAACATAGAAATACACAACATAGAAACTACACACCCTCACTCAACATATACGAGTCCCCTGAGTCAGGGCGTGACAAGAACGCGTCTCCTTCCTGAGCGGTATGACGGCTGCGTGGTCCCATTGTGTTTATACTTGCGTACTATTGTTTGTACAGATGAACGTGGTACCTTTAGGTGTTTGGAAATTGCTCCCAAGGATGAACCAGACTTGTGGAGGTCTACAATTTTATGTCTGAGGTCTTGGCTGATTTCTTTTGATTTTCCCATGATGTCAAGCAAAGAGGCACTGAGTTTGAAGGTAGGCCTTGAAATACATCCACAGGGACACCTCCAATTGACTCAAATGATGTCAATTAGCCTATCAGAAGCTTCTAAAGCAAAGATATCATTTTCTGGAATTTTCCAAGCTGTTCAAAGGCACAGTAAACTTAGTGTATGTAAACTTCTGACCCACTGGAATTGTGATACAGTGAATTATAAGTTAAATAATCTGTCTGTAAACAATTGTTGGAAAAATTACTTGTGTCATGCACAAAGTAGATGTCCTAACTGACTTGCCAAAACTATAGTTTGTTAACGAGAAATTTGTGGAGTGGTTGAAAAACGAGTTTAATGACTCCAACCTAAGTGTATGTAAACTTCTGACTTCAACTGTAGGTAGGGGTAAAAGTGACTAGGCAATCAGGATAGAGATTACATCTCCTCATCCAGGGAGTGCACACACACTCACTGACACACACACACACACAGACACACACTCTCACACACACACACACACACAGACACACACACACACACCTACACACACACACACACACACACAGGGAATGTTGTGTTAGTTTAATATTGTTTCAGGACTATGAAAATGGAAAAAAGGATTAGCCTATGGATTATGAAAACAACAAAAATAAATGGGAAAACGGGAGAGGAGAAATGACTAGAGACAGTGTTGTTTAACTCACTGACCATGACCCATGAGTTCTTCTTACCTTTGTTCAGTAGAAAAGTCTCCCTCTCTGAACTCTATAGGAAGATTCATAGACAGGTCACTCTTCATGGACACACAGCTGGGTACAGGGGAGGCTGGTCTCTCCTGCTTGATTGGGCTTCAACGCAACAGAGACAAACATTACATCTCTCATTTACTCTGAGCTCAGATGGGGAAACATAAGAAGAGTTTCATTTCAAAACGCTATATATCCATTTTCAGAAATGTTCGTAAATTAGCTTTTATTTTTTGAAGAAATTATGAAAGAGATTGGTGTGTTTTTTCACTATCTAATCATGGTATGGGGTTGTTCAATGACAGACATGTATTTGTTTAAAATCTATCACTTGATGGTTTCATTTCAGAGAGACAAATAATCATGTTTTTTTGCAAAATGCTATATATCTGCCTCAGTCACAGATAAATAAGTAGTACTGCCAGGTTTTACACAGTAATAATATATATCTGGCTCACTCTCAGAGAAATAAGTAGTACTGCTAGGTTTTACACAGTAATAATATATATCTGGCTCACTCTCAGAGATATAAGTAGTACTGCTAGGTTTTACACAGTAATAATATATATCTGGCTCACTCTCAGAGAAATAAGGAGTACTGCTAGGTTTTACACAGTAATAATATATCTGCCTCACTCTCATAGAAATAAGTAGTACTGCTAGGTTTTACACAGTAATAATATATCTGCCTCACTCTCAGAGAAATAAGTAGTACTGCTAGGTTTTACACAGTAATAATATATCTGCCTCATTCTCAGAGAAATAAGTAGTACTGCTAGGTTTTACACAGTAATAATATATATATCTGGCTCACTCTCAGAGAAATAAGTAGTACTGCTAGGTTTTACACAGTAATAATATATCTGGCTCACTCTCAGAGAAATAAGGAGTACTGCTAGGTTTTACACAGTAATAATATATCTGCCTCACTCTCAGAGAAATAAGTAGTACTGCTAGGTTTTACACAGTAATAATATATCTGCCTCACTCTCAGAGAAATAAGTAGTACTACTAGGTTTTACACAGTAATAATAAATTCCATCGCTATCGGGAAACCGGGCCCAGAGTGACTTACAATACAGTTGCCATATTGTAGTGTATTCAAGCTTTAAAAAGGCTTCTAGAGTTTGTAATTTCCACTTAAAAAATGTCAAACTTGATTTGCCCTAATGAAAAATTTACCGACCACTACAAAAAAAATCATGAATTATAATTCCACATAATAATTTACATTTCCTATTGCTGCAGGATTATTTTCCTGCTATGAGAAACTGGGTCAAATTAAGATATGGTATCTGTAAGTGCATTCATCTTAAGATATCTAGTTGAGACAACCACGTATCACAGTCAAATATACAGGATACGAACATTACATTCCAGCTAAACAATGGATATATAGCATTTAGCCAAAAAAACTTTTATTTTTATACACATCTCAAATCCATTAATAAAAAATCTGAGAACAGTAATATTGAAGGTACCCAGTAATATTGAAGGGACCTAAGGCAATCATTTCTGCTGAAAAACAATTGTGGATATAGCGTTTCGGAAATAAACGTACGAATTCTTAAACAAAATTGTAATCTCACCTCTTAGCTTTGGTGTCATGTCCCCCAGAGAGACTCATTTTAGAGGCAGGGACCCCCTCCTCTCTCTCCCCAGAGAGACTCATTTTAGAGGCAGGGCCCCCCTCCTCTGTCTCCCCCAGAGAGACTCATTTTAGAGGCAGGGACCCCCTCCTCTCTCTCTCCAGAGAGACTCATTTTTAGAGGCAGGGTCCCCCCTCCTCTCTCTCCCCAGAGAGACTCATTTTAGACCACTGACCCCTAAACAGAGATGCAGCATGTTGGTTTTGGTTACCACAGTGACAACTAATTCTAGAATGTCCATTGTTCTCTTTTACTCATGATCTCTTAGAAATAAAGCGTCTGCTAAATGGCATATTATTATTATTATTACATATCGAAACAGTCAGGTGATTTAATGCAATCAGATGAACATCTGGTTGTGACATCTCTTCTCCATGTTAACTGTCAATAATAATAATAGGTCACTGTTTGTTAAGGTAGTTATAGACAGTGCAGCAACACAAGGCCATGTCTCACACTTATTTGTATTAATTAAAAAGTCGGCCATTTTTTGCCTTTGAATCTGAGAATGTAGACAGAAGGGCTAAAACAGACATGATTTATCTGAGGGGAAATCATTGATCCATTCAGAAAGTATTTTTGCAACAAGTAGGAGATTTATATTATGTAAAGTAGGCTAGGTTATAATATATAATAGCGGTTTGTTAGTGATATGCAGATGGAGGTCTATACCTCAGCTATAGCCTATATATCCTAGATGACCAGCCTAAACCTGTTCAGATCAGTTCCCATAACGTTACAGGCCTACCAGTAGCAGGACAGAGCATGTAGCCTAGGCATGACATGTTTCACATTTCCAACAGAGACCATCAGGTTGGTCAGCATGATAAGTGATCATATATCAAACCTACTCTGACTATTGAATGTCTGTAAACGACCTAACTTTCTAATATAATAGTTATATGTAGCCTAGACTTACCAGAGTCTGCCCGTCTTTCCTTAAACTCAACACATTTATCCTAATTTTAATGTTGCCAATAAATGTGTCCCACAGTTTAAACAGCCATTTTGTAAGTGCGTAGGCTACACACTTACTTTTAATTTCATATGAGGAAACTGGTGCGGCCGCCTGTTTTCTTGCAGATGAAGTAGCCTCTCATAGGGAACTCATTCAACCAGCCTAAACAACAGTAAATAAAATATGTCAAATGGTCAAGAAATAATGGTCTAAAGAGAATCATGTCCTCCTAATATAGCCATGTACATTAAAGACAGGTATATTGCTACAGATGTAGGATCTTAATTTGAGCCCGTTTGCTACAGCAGGAAAATAATCCTGAAGCAACACGACATTTTGAATTATCATGTGGATTATAATGAATTGACATTTTCAAAAGGGAAAGGTGGAAAAGTGGAAATTACAAACTTCAGAAGCCTTTTTAACCCTCAAATACACAACAAGTTTTAGTTCTCCTGCAACAGGCTGATTAAATTAAGATCCTACATCTGTACAGAGCTTGTCTTTATCTAAACCAAGGCAGTTTGCATTATTAGCAATGATGTTGCAACTGTCAGCTGCTGTAAACCTATGTGATTGGATGTTATAGACCCCCATCTGAACAGTTTCTTTCCCCATGCTGTGGCCCTCACCAACTGGCCATCTGGCCCATAGAGACTAAAGGACAATGCACTCTATGGGAAAGTATTGGGAAGGTAGAAAGATAGCAGTGAATATGAGACATGGGGGAAGGTATTGGGAAGGTTGAAAGATAACTGTGAATGTGAGACATTGGGAAGGTATTGGGAACGTTGAAAGATAACTGTGAATATGAGACATGGGGGAAGGTATTGGGAAGGTAGAAAAATAACATTGAATTTCTCCCAAGTATCTCAAACGGGAAGTTAAATTAGTCACAGGGGTGTGCTAACTAAAGTAGTGTTGCAAAAGCCTTTCCACCCCACTCTTCCCCATCAGTCTCAAGAACAGAACCTGTGGTTTAATGTAGATACATGTAGATACAACAGAAACAAGATGTGATACTATCAACTTCTCTTTTACAAGAACAGAGACATTTCCCAGAGGAGGCTGGTGGGAAGAGCTATAGGAGGACGGGTTCATTTTTATGGCTGAAATTGAATAAATAAATTAAGTGTTTGATACCGCTCCATTAATTCCATTCCAGTCTTTACAATGAGCCTGTCCTCCTATAGCATGCAGGTGTCCATGTTGCTGTGGAGGCAAACAATATATATATTTTAAAAAACTACCTTTAAATGTCCAATGCAGCCGTAAAAATAAAAGAAGAACATATGTGAAAATTGTGTTTTGTAGAAAATTATATAAAGTTAAAAAGACCTAATTTAAAAGTTTAAACATGTTAAAAGCAGAAATGTTCAAACCCAATCAGATTTGCAGTGGTGTGGGGAGCAATATAATCCCCTCCATTGGGATGGAAACTAGAAACTCACTGCAGGTGGAAATCACTGGGTTTACTCCATTGGACTGGAAACTAGAAACTCACTGCAGGTGGAAATCACTGGGTTTACTCCATTGGACTGGAAACTAGAAACTCACTGCAGGTGGAAATCACTGGGTTTACTCCATTGGGCTGGAAACTAGAAACTCACTGCAGGTGGAAATCACTGGGTTTACTCCATTGGACTGGAAACTAGAAACTCACTGCAGGTGGAAATCACTGGGTTTACTCCATTGGGCTGGGAACTAGAAACTCACTGCAGGTGGAAATCACAGGTTTTACTTTTATGTCACATTTTGTAAAGACTTTTCTTCTTGTCTTTTTAACTACAGATCATAGAAACGTGCTGTTTTCACAAATATAGACACTGTTGTGGTGCTGGAGAGGATGAATATGAGGTTGAAAAGTGGTGGAATTGCCTTTTAAACACCAGAATCAGACCCCAAAAAAACCTATGTCCTGCTCCCTGACTCTTCCTAAATGTTTGTATTTTACACTGCTCATTTGTCAGAATTTTTACATCACGAACAGAAAAGTATTATATGCCTTGTTACCCGTTGTTTTCACACCTATTCCCAACTTAATCTGCCAAGACAATGCGCCACTAATGAGTCTCTCTTTCCTCACTGAATAAATGACAAATGGATGAATGGGCGATAGTTGTGCACCTTACTTCACAATTGAATTTAAATGAGGCTTAACTGAATGATAAGGAGGGTGCAGATGTTGAATTCATTTAGAACAATAGTGTAATGATGAGTTTGTGTTATGCCTGTTTATCAGCAGCAAATCACTTGACCACATGCCTTGTGGGTTGATACATTTCTCTTTTATGTTTTACTTTGTAAAAATAAACTGTTACAGGTCTGTTTTATTTACTATAATTCTATTACTAATTAAATGTATTGTGGGAAACGAAAACATGCTATGAGTTGCAGTAGTCCTTTAGAATAATAATCTTGAATCTATCCAAGTTGATGAGCAGGAAACAAACTGATGCCAGTCAGCCTCACAGCCGGCCCATCAAAACTACACCTGAACTATACCTCAACTCATTTCACACATGATAAGAGTTAGCCTATAGACCAGATTACATTGACAATAGTCTGATGAGTGACAATATTATCAGTGGTCAAATTGTACATGAAGAGATGGACTCATCTTGTAATTGACAGATGCAGGGAAAGGAGCATCTCTTTATCAAATCCTCCTTCAGAGTCCCATGCAGGTAAAACATTGTGATTTCTATATAGTGCTGTATCTGAAAGAGCATATTCTGCAGTTTCTATGACACTTACCTTTATCAAATAACTCTCAACATTCAAGAGGTGAAGCTCTATTTCCAAATATAATTTTTTCACCAACATCCCTGCTGTTCATTCATTTAGCACATGACCACTCTAGTGCCAGCATTGCTCTGGTTACTAAGCAACAACGAGTAACATAATATTCTGTCGTCAATGGATGAATGTCCAATAGAAACCAGATAGAAACTGATAATGATGCATGTGACTTCTGTTTTGGTTAGCAGCGGATGTCGAAACCAACTTGCTCAATGTCTTTCCATTTCTGGGGAAAGATTCAACCAGACCAGCCGAGTGAGCGACTGTCTGAGACTGTGGTTTTGAGACACGTGGAGCAAAAATAAAAAGACACAATGACAAGACAGCAGGTCCTGCTCTCCCTCTTCCCCAAGAACCACAGCTCCCACTGGGGAAAAATACACAATGTCAAGACAGCAGGTCCTGCTCTCCCTCTTCCCCAAGAACCACAGCTCCCACTGGGGAAAAAGACACAATGTCAAGACAGCAGGTCCTGCTCTCCCTCTTCCCCAAGAACCACAGCTCCCACTGGGGAAAAAGACACAATGTCAAGACAGCAGGTCCTGCTCTCCCTCTTCCCCAAGCCCCACAGCTCCCACTGGGGAAAAATACACAATGTCAAGACAGCAGGTCCTGCTCTCCCTCTTCCCCAAGCCCCACAGCTCCCACTGGGGAAAAAGGAGACACAATGTCAAGTAAGTAAGAGCGGACGGAAAAAGTCCCATAAAAACTGTGTGCAGGGCAACCGATTTGTTTGTGGGGCTTGTGTGCTGACTGTGGACCTGAAGCATAAAGAGAAGACGTGATTGGTTCATGTGTAAAGGCTCGGTACAGTGTCTGATACAATCAACACATTATTGTTTTTATATCTTGTCATTAATATATTATCACAAATATTTATTCATGGAATTAATCCTTTATAATTGTTAATGCACTGGTGCTTTTGTTTAGAAATACAGCAAATAATTTCACCTGAACACCTGGCTGGTTATATTATTATTATTATTATTATTATTATTATTATTATTATGTTTTTCATTCTACTTTGTCAAAATAAACTGTAAATGGACTTTATTAAGTACTAAAACTCTATTACTAATTAAATCTACAAATAAAGTTGATCAAAGGGATAATTACACTGTAATGTTTTTTATTGTAAGGGAAACAAAAATAGGCTTTTGTCACGCCCTGGCTCTGGGGACTCTGTTATGTTGAGCCAGGGTGTGTAGATTCTATGTGTTTGTGTTCTGTGTTGTAGATCTAGTTCATGTGTTTCTATGTTGGCCAGTGTGGTGGGAAACTGGCTGCTTAGTATGGTTCTCAATCAGAGGCAACGTGTATCAGCTGTTGCTTGTTGTCTCTGATTGAGAACCATACTTAAGCAGCCAGTTTTCCCACAGTGTTTGTGGGATCTTGTTCCAGTGTGGTTTGTGTTAGTACCGTTGGACTTCACGTATCGTTTGTTGTTTTGTTTTCGTGTGTACACTTAATAAAATAAGTATGTTTGCCTTCAACGCTGCGCCCTTGGTCCTCCTCCTTCGACGATCGTGACAGCTATAGGCCTTTTTTTATTTTACTTTGTAGAATTAACTTTTTTTAAGTTACAAAAATATATATTTCCACTAATATTTATTTTTTAATTTAATTAATCCTTTACAATAGTTTATGCACTATGTATCAAGGATTTATTTATCAACCATGTTGTCACACCTTGCTATAGCACAGGGATGGGCAACTCCAGTCCTCGGGGCCTGATTGGTGTCACACCTTGCTCTAGTGCAGGGATGGACAACTCCAGTCCTCGGGGCCTGATTGGTGTCACGACCTTGCTATAGTGCAGGGATGGGCAACTCCAGTCCTCGGGGCCTGATTGGTGTCACACCTTGCTCTAGTGCAGGGATGGACAACTCCAGTCCTCGGGGCCTGATTGGTGTCACACCTTGCTATAGTGCAGGGATGGGCAACTCCAGTCCTCGGGGCCTGATTGGTGTCACACCTTGCTATAGTTCAGGGATGGGCAACTCCAGTCATCGGGGGGCCCTGATTGGTGTCACACTTTTGCCCAAGCCCCAGCTAACACACCTGACTCCAATAATTAACTAATCATGATCTTCAGTTTAGAATGTGATTAGTTTAATCAGCTGTGTTTGCTAGGGATGGGGGAAAAGTGTGACACCCCGAAGATTGAGTTACCCATCCCTAATAGCTGAAAGGCCAGGCGGTTCTAGTGTTAAGGACTGGTAGATGGGTGTTGCTCATGCATTCAATCATGCTGACCGGCTCCAGTACTTTGTTCTTGACTAAAGCCTCCAAGTCAGCCTTAACTTATGGTCTGATAGCATAATGTACAGGTCCTGCTTTCAGAAATGTTGGTTTGCTGTCTGGCTTAATGCTAAGCTTCCATGTAATGTCGTTCATACTACCCAGCTGTCCATTAAAGACTTCTCCATGTTTCTTTAAGATGGCAGGTAGATATGTGTCTCCATGTGTCATTGTATGCACTGATGTCCAGTCCAGTGTGATTTTCTCCATCTATGAACATCCCAGTAGTGATGCATAGTCTCCTTTCACAACATAGAGTGGCAGCTTTTCAGTTTGTCTGTTTACCTGACCTGTGACATCAGTGATGCCTCTAACAGCGACAGATTCACCTGTGTAAGTCTTTAACACGAGGTGCGCTGGTTGAAGTGGAAGGTGTTTCAGTGTCTTTTTTCTGACACAAGAGATACAGCTGCCCGTGTGTCAATCTCCATACCCACCGGCTGTCCCTCTAGCAAGGGGGAGACATAGTAGCCGTGCGGCCCGCCAGGAAAAAGTCAGGATTTTCAGTGTGACTTCCTGGTCTGATGAGTCACTCACCTCAGTGTTCTCTTACTCAACAGTGTGAACATGTCTTTGTGTCTTTCGTTGGAATGTCTGTTTCTTGTTTCCCGTTTTTGCGTTTTCTCTGTTCTCTTTTTGTTTCTGGAGACTTGTTCGATGTTGCCCTTTTTACCACAGACTGGACAATCCATGTCCTTACACCAGCATGTAGACGTCTGATGTAACACCTTGCCACAGTGGAAGCATGTGACTTGATTTCCTGGTCTCTGATTTTCAGTTGAAACTCTGTGATCAACTTTTCATTTATTTGAAAGGAACACAGACAAGAACAAATAGCAGCAGGAATGGTTATACAGCTAGAGACACAATACTGTTAAAATATATATCAGAACAAATAGCAGCAGGAATGGTTATACAGCTAGAGACAGAATACTGTTAAATTATATATAAAATGTATATCAGTATATTATGGATACCACTTATTGCATGTAAATACAATTATAATAATAAAATCAGTAAGGCACACATTTGCACGAAATGATCATGAATGGGCAATCTGTTGGGTAAAACCCACTACAGGAGTTATTTTATGGTTTCAGCTGCAATTGTTGTTTGGCTAGCCCCATGGATCCTAGCAGTGGATAGTTCTAAATAAATGATATCTATAAAAGTGCTGATCCAATGAGGTGTGGTGGTTGCCATCTTAGTTCCAACGTCTTTATAGCTGCTGTCAAACCTGACAACATTATACGTCTTTGCTGTAATGACAGTGGTGAATTATCATTCAGTAATAACAGTTTGGGGGAACAAGGTATGAGGATACCTCTTTCCAAAACGTGTCCCCTGGTCACTCCCAGTACATATGATTAAAGGAGCCCAAGGCACCTTGATTACATAGATCACACAGAGGAGCGGTTGTGATTTCTATTAAATGATGTTTTCTAGGTGGAAGGTTTACCCTGTGTATGAAATTAAAATGTATCAGCTGGTGATTAGGATTGTTAGATGAACCCACTAAGTTCCTGATGAACTCAACTGGTGAGCCTCTTTAGCAGCTAGTTCCGTGGACACACTGATTCCAATGTCCTTTGCCAAGGTCAGATTACTTTCAGTCAACAGTCTCTTTTGTGTAGCTTCACTCCATAGCCCACAGAGCTCACACCCAGTGGCTCTCCAGGACCAGGTTCAGAGAACACCTGACTCACTGATAATAGTCTAACACCTGGAAGGACAAGGGATTCACTAAAATTATATTTAGTGGGTTTTAATGAAGGGTTTTAATTGAAGATATTGTTTAAAGATATTGTCCATCATGTTGTGTGCAGAAGAGACTTTGGCCTTCTGGGCTTGTTCAATGACAAGGCCATTATGGAAAGAGTTGTTCAGCTGTAGAGACACATCAACACAGTAATTCAGTATATCTGGTCCTCCACCATGGAAAGAGTTGTTCAGCTGTATAGACACATCAACACAGTAATTCAGTATATCTGGTCCTCCATTATGGAAAGAGTTGTTCAGCTGTAGAGACACATCAACACAGTAATTCAGTATATCTGGTCCTCCATTATGGAAAGAGTTGTTCAGCTGTAGAGACACATCAACACAGTAATTCAGTATATCTGGTCCCCCATTATGGAAAGAGTTGTTCAGCTGTAGAGACACATCAACACAGTAATTCAGTATATCTGGTCCTCCATTATGGAAAGAGTTGTTCAGCTGTATAGACACATCAACACAGTAATTCAGTATATCTGGTCCTGGTTGCCATAGTTACATTAGGAGCCCATGTTGATGAGCTACAGGGATTTAGAATTTTAACCCAAAAGCTTAAATGAAGAGAAAAGTTTCCTGTTTCAGGTCAGGGGCCGTATCCACATATCATCTCAGAGTAGGAGTACTGATCCGGGATCAGTTTAGCCTTTTAGATCATAATGAATAAGATTATATGGACAGGTCCTAGATCAGCACTCCTACTATGAGGCCCAGTATCCTGTTTCAGGTCAGTTCTACCTTTCTGTCTGAAAATGGAATGTTCTGAACATCCTGAAATCATAGCTTCATACTAGACTTGGGTAAAGGATTCATAATGTTAGGTACTGTATTTTAGATGAACTTGATTTCCACTGATCTTTGCACCTTTGGGACAATTCCATTCCATTTAAACAATTACTCGTAGTTGTGGTGAGAATAAATTGTGGTGTGACAGTGGCACTCTGACTCCACCTAGTGGTGTCCCCACAGAGTTATATATGGGGATCCCTCTCCACCTGCCATGTCATATCAACAAATATGGTTGAGGGTTTGCATCACTGGGTTCACTCAGGTGCTGTAGTACAGGCCGTGTTCTGGATCTCTTTCTACACTGAGGACAGTCATAGTCTCCTGAAGGAGCAGGTTTCTCCCAGTATCTGGTGATGCACTGTCTGCAGAACCCGTGTCCACAGGTGATAGAGACTGGATCCCTCAGCGCCTGCTGACACACTGCACACCTGGACTGATCCTCTGGCAGAGAGCTGAAGGAACATTATAAAAACATAAGGACATTGAGATCGTTCACTGCTATTTCTCAATGAATGTGATGTCATAATGAACTTTTTAACAGAGCAGAGTAAGCAACAGGTACTGATATATAGTTCTGTCCCTTTCTCGCCGACCCAGGAAGTGAACTCAAAACCCTCTGAACAATAAACGGTACTGTTGAAAGTGCTGTCTCTCTCATATTACCTTTGATCAAATGGCGTACTTCTGCTGATAAAATGTGGAGATTGTCCATGGACCTGTCACTCTTCATAGAGACAGCTGGGAAACTGGAGACTACTCTCTGGGTCTGGTTGGAGTCTCTAACAGCTGGGTACTGGAGACTCTACTCTCTGGGTCTGGTTGGAGTTTCTGACAGCTGGGTACTGGAGACTCTACTCTCTGGGTCTGGTTGGAGTCTCTGACAGCTGGGTACTGGAGACTCTACTCTCTGGGTCTGGTTGGAGTCTCTGACAGCTGGGTACTGGACTCTACTCTCTGGGTCTGGTTGGAGTCTCTGACAGCTGGGTACTGGAGACTCTACTCTCTGGGTCTGGTTGGAGTCTCTGACAGCTGGATACTGGAGTCTCTACTCTCTGGGTCTGGTTGGAGTCTCTGACAGCTGGGTACTGGAGACTCTACTCTCTGGGTCTGGTTGGAGTCTCTGACAGCTGGGTACTGGAGACTCTACTCTCTGGTCTGGTTGGAGTCTCTGACAGCTGGGTACTGGAGACTCTACTCTCTGGGTCTGGTTGGAGTCTCTCGACAGCTGGGTACTGGAGACTCTACTCTCTGGGTCTGGTTGGAGTCTCTGACAGCTGGGTACTGGAGACTCTACTCTCTGGGTCTGGTTGGAGTCTCTGACAGCTGGGTACTGGAGACTCTACCTCTGGTCTGGTTGGAGTCTCTGACAGCTGGGTACTGGAGACTCTACTCTCTGGGTCTGGTTAGAGTCTCTGACAGCTGGGTACTGGAGACTCTACTCTCTGGGTCTGGTTGGAGTCTCTGACAGCTGGGTACTGGAGACTCTACTCTCTGGGTCTGGTTGGAGTCTCTGACAGCTGGGTACTGGAGACTCTACTCTCTGGGTCTGGTTGGAGTCTCTGACAGCTGGGTACTGGAGACTCTACTCTCTGGGTCTGGTTGGAGTCTCTGACAGCTGGGTACTGGAGAGTATACTCTCTGGGTCTGGTTGAGTCTCTGACAGCTGGGTATTTTTCCCCCATAATATTTTCAAATCAAATCAAATTTTATTTGCCACATGCGCTGAATACAACAGGTGTAGACATTACAGTGAAATGCTTACTTACAAACCCTTAACCAACAATGCAGTTTTTTAAAGAAAAAGATAATATTTCATACAGTAATGATGATCAGTAGTATTAGAAATCACCCTGGATCATTATTAAACCCCATAGTATTTCATACAGTAATGTTGATCAGTAGTATTAGAAATCACCCTGGATCATTATTAAACCCCATATTATTTCATACAGTAATGTTGATCAGTAGTATCAGAAATCACCCTGGATCATTATTAAACCCCCATAGTATTTCATACAGTAATGATGATCAGTAGTATCAGAAATCACCCCTGCATCATTCATCATGTCAGACATTTCCCTCTATTTCTCCCCACATGGAACTGCTGATGTAAAAGGGCTTCATAAATAAATGATTGATATAACGTTGAACTCCCAACCTCCCAACCAGACTACAGTCTGTTACATTTTCACATTCTCCACAGATCTTTGAGGAATTCCCCTTTTATAATCTATAATGTATGGCAGTAATCTTACTTTGGGTCAAAGGGCATTGGTCCACTGATAACATTGAGAGGATTGTACATGGACCAGTCATAGACAGACAGCTGGGTACTGGAGACTGCTCTCTGGGTCTGGGGGTTGGCAGTGCCCCCTCCTCTCTCTCCTCAGAGACCTCATCTTAGGAGTGTGTTCCAACTTCCAGAATTACAGTGTGATAAAAAGACTCACACACCATTTAGGGAGACACACACTTCCTTGATTAAACATATACTTACTAGAGTTTACAGGATATCCTGCTCTGTCCTCTCTCCAGTTTAGAGTTTATAGGATATCCTGCTCTGTCCTCTCTCCAGTTTAGAGTTTATATGATATCCTGCTCTGTCCTCTCTCCAGTTTAGAGTTTATAGGATATCCTGCTCTGTCCTCTCTCCAGTTTAGAGTTTATAGGATATCCTGCTCTGTCCTCTCTCCAGTTTAGAGTTTATAGGATATCCTGATCTGTCATCTAAAAATATTTAATGGCTGGACAAGAACAAATATACTTTTATATAGGTATGCTTTCTACACACCATGAGGATAAACCATTAACCATGAGGTGTAGCTAACTGTTTTCATTACTGACAACTGGGGTTAGAGACAGACAGAGACTGAGAGAGACACAGACATCAGATAACTGTTTTCTTTACTGACAACTGGGGTTAGAGACAGACAGAGACTGAGAGAGAAACAGACATCAGCTAACTGTTTTCTTTACTGACAACTGGGGTTAGAGACAGACAGAGACTGAGAGAGACACAGACATCAAATACTCATGATCTTTGACCTTCCACCATTTCAGGCTTTTTTTCACAGAAATTGCATGGTAACACTTTTTACATGGCAGATGATAGGCAATAAAATACATTCATAAAGCCCTTGACCATTTTAAATAATAGTATTTACATTTTCGTCATTTAACATACGCTCTTATCCAAAGATACTCAAGGGCACATCTACAGTTTTTTTACCTAGTCAGCTCAGGGTTTTGAACCAGCAACCTTTCGGTTACTGGTCCAACACCCTTAACCGCTAGGCTACCTGCCACCAGTGTATGATGGGCGTCTTACAACAAATACAGCTGACATTATTGTGGTCATGTTAAGTATTTAGTTTTTTATTGGGATCCCCAAATAGATGTTGCCAAGGCAATCATTTTATTTTATTTTATTTTATTCAGGCTGCAAAGTAAGGATCCTACCAGGGATTATTGATGTATGATGTTGGTAGAATGTATACATTGGGATAGTAGTAAGGATCCTACCAGGGATTATTTATGTATGATGTTGGTAGAATGTATACATTGGGATAGTAGTAAGGATCCTACCAGGGATTATTTATGTATGATGTTGGTAGAATGTATACATTGGGATAGTAGTAAGGATCCTACCAGGGATTATTTATGTATGATGTTGGTAGAATGTATAAATTGGGATAGTTAGTAGTAAGAGGCCGGTGGGTAAATGACTAAGAATCAAGCCTCCTGTCAATTAGGGAGATTTGTTTCTTTATTGTGTGTTTAGTTGCACCTTTACCTTCCTGTAGTTGGCCATTTGGATGGAGAAAGGTCTAAAATCACTCCCAAAGTGTTCTCCAACTCATAAAACATTTTAGATAAAGGCTCAGTACCGTTATCCTCACAAGGGAGGTATTGAAAGGGAGTGTCAAATTTGACCCCTACCTTTTTGAGATTTATTTTTATTTTTTGTTAAACAAAATCTCTTTCTCTGAGCAATTTCTCTTAGCAATTGTATAAAATCATTTAATTTCCATTTTTTTTTGGCATACAATATAGCTCAGTATTTGAATTATTTATTTTATACAGTCATTTTTACTCATCTTTATCAAGGGAGTCAATAATTTGGGACCCCATTTTATGGTTCAAAGTTAGAGATATGTTGAAACTGGATCCATCATAATGATTCAACATTTTAAAGTATGCCATGGCCTTTACTGGCCAAAGGTTAAACTACTGTTATGTTAATGCTATACTATGGTGTTGTGCCACTAGACTTTGACCAGATATTGCATCCAAAGATCAACTGTACCTACAACATAGATACAGAGCCACTTGTCATCAGGAAGGTGCTCTCTCAGCAGAACGGCGAAATATCTCAATGACTTGACATGTTCTGGTTGTGAATACAGGCTACAAGGTAAGAATCTTCCAAGGGATTATTGTAAAGTGTGTAGGGGAAATTAAATATATGATGTTATTATAGTATAGAGAATGACGTAAAACACTCAGATCTAACAGTCCATTTCACCTGGGAAAGGTACGTGACAGTTCAATCATACAAAATGGCGCTAACTGGGCTAGGCAAGTCAAATTCAAAAACATATTGTTCATATCTCGTATTATAGGATTCGTATATCGTGGTTATTTTACAATTTGTAAAAATGTTAATGTATCATAGTTCTAAATCATCTTTCAGAATATCAGAACATTTGTTGTTTTCAAAATTACAATGAGCTCCTACTTCCTGTGTAATTTTGTATGAAATCTGAACGTACTTTTCTTAACATTGATATTATGAATTAAATTAAATAATATCATAATAATATCAGACCTGTTGAACAAAGCAACACACTAGAATGAGTGGAAATATTACAAGAGAAAGTGAGACATTATTATTATTTATATTAATATTATTATTATATTATTATTAGTTCCACTACATGGAGAAAAGGTGAAAAATATCAGTCATGACTACATGTTGATGTGATTGCATTAAATCTCCTGAACGTTTGGACGTATCTGTTAGTAAATATTTTATTTCTAAGAGATAATGAATAAAATAGAACAATTGACCTTCACCACAACCAACATGCTGCATCTCTGTTTAGGGGTCAGTGGTCTAAAATGAGTCTCTCTGGGGAGAGAGAGGAGGGGGTCCCTGCCTCTAAAATGAGTCTCTCTGGGGAGAGAGAGGAGGGGGTCCCTGCCTCTAAAATGAATATCTCTGGGGAGAGAGAGAGGAGGGGGGCCCTGCCTCTAAAATGAGTCTCTCTGGGGGAGAGAGAGGAGGGGGTCCCTGCCTCTAAAATGAGTCTGTCTGGGGAGAGAGAGGAGGGGGTCCCTCGCTCTAAAATGAATCTCTCTTGGGAACATGACACCAAAGCTAAGAGGTGAGATGACAATGTTGTTTAAGAATTTATAAGGAGTTTATTTCTAAAGCGTTATATCTATATTTTTCATGTTTGTTCTTTTCCATCAGAAATGATTGCTTATGGGTACCTTCATGTGTCTGTCAGATATTGTTGTTCTGAGATTTTAATTAATAGATTTTTGTGTATGAATTTTTGTTTTGCAAAACGCTATATAGCTGGAATGAAATGTTTGTATCCTGTATATTTGACTGTGATATGTGGTTGTCTCACCAGCACACACACACACACACACACACACACACACACACACAAACACACACACACACACACACACACACACACACACACACACACACACACACAAACAAACATCTTTACCAGCATACACACACATCTTTACCAGCATACACACACATCTATAGAAGTTTTGCATTGTCTAATGATTGTGTCATGTCTAATATGTTGTCATACATAACCTTATTGTTTTTACTAATTCTGATCGCTGTTACAAGCGGAATTTTGACAATACTACCGTCAAATCAACACACTCTTCACTCCTGTTTAAACCAAAAAGGGTTATATCGCTTGCTTAATATATGGAACCACTAAAAGTTCTATATAGAGTCCCTTTTATAGGGTTCTTTAATCAGAACTCTAGAGGTTCTTCTTCACTGAACCAAAATGATTCCATATAGAACCCTGCATTTTGTCATTTATGAATTATGGCTACTACTATTAAATAGGAATATTTTTAGCTAAGAATATAATTTATAGGACAATAGGAATGGTTGAAAAATCCCAATATTCATTAAAAATTATCCTTAGAAATAGCAGTGCTGGGGATTTGGAAAGCCATAGTCAGTCAATCAACAATAGAACAATACTCTTATGAAAAATATTGATCTTTAATTTAGTCTGTGGATACTATGCGACTAGAAAGGTTAGAAATGCATGTATGACATCACAGCACAGTTGAAAAAAATATGGCAGGTGGAAATCAAAAGAGGATGTTCTACGGAGATAGGTGGGCGGGGCTGAGAGTAGCAGAGGGGTGGGATTAAAAAAGATAATGATCAGTAATAGTCATTACTGTGAACACTATAGATGTCTGAGTACTATCTATCCAAAATGTAATGTGTATAATTAATTATTATTATTATTATTATTATTATTATTATTATAATTACTTCATTAATTAAAATAAAAAATAATGATTACTGTGTATAAAAGTATTGTATGGGGGGTAGAATTGATCTTCATTATATGCAAACACACACGTCAACTCCGGCTGACTTCTTTACAATACAATACAATACAATACAATACAACTTAGTTACAAATTAGTTACAGCAAACAACAAAAATGTGTCGTCTGCTCCATTCTTAACGCCCCAAACAGCAGACCTCACACATACAGTTTGGACCAGCACAGGTTCAAGCTGCAGTGCAGTTCCCCTGGATGGAGAGCATGTTGTGGGGTTAAGGGCCTTGCTCAAGGGCCCAACGAAAGGTGAATGTTTTGAGTATGTGAACCCAGCAGCCCTCCAGGGGTCAGATCAATTCCGCCCATTTTTTCCAGCGCCTGGCCTGGGATTCAAACTGGACACTTTTCGGCCACTGGTCCAACGCCTGCCACAGCTCCAACTCATTTGCCGCGAAAACCTGAGTTAATATTCAGAAATAAGCATGAGTTAATCTGCCAAAATGAAGACAAAATGTTATGCAGACATTATCATGATAACATAAATGCAGTTGTCATCAGCAGAAGCCACAAGAGAGACCCTCTGATAGTTCTGGGTAACTGCCAGACTGAACAAAACATAGATAGTGTGTTAAAAGTCATGTAATGATTAACTAGGCTATTGAATCACCAACACTTATTACACATCATTATTATACAGAAATCATTGTCAAAATCTGAAGAGAAACTGTTGCATGTAGGTCTATATTATTTATGGATTGATCATATAGAAATATAAAAATATTATTTTTAACTACTCCAAAGCAATTACATGTGGCGCAGGAACCACTGACTCGCTGCATTATTATATAGTATTATCAAGACACCTGCTGTTAACTCTTAACTGGTTAGGACAGCTCATGAGGTGTCCTAAATATCTGCCGACTAGGTGGGACTAGAGGCTTCATGCATAGCTTTAATTTATACCCATAAGAGTAGAAGTCTTTATTCTCAGCACTTATACGACCAATTTTCTACTCAGAGACACTTTGTGGATATGGGCCCAGACCTCAAAATATTGTTATAAAAAACTTTGAATGTTTGTTTTACATATAAAAAATAAATACATGAATATTACTAATGTAAGCCAGTGTAAAGACTGGGTTTAGTTTATTGCGTGGCTCTGCTCATGTCCACGTTCTGGAACTGTCCGCGTCCACGTACGGTTTGGCGCGCAGAGTGGGCTGAGGTGATCTTGGGGAACAACGACGGAGTTCGTTACAGTGTAATGCGTAATGGTCAGTAACAGTATGAGTGTAGCCAGATCCTTTTCACTCGCTATCCTTGTTTCATCTTGTGGTTCACCGGATTCGTCATCATCCTCGAGGGACAGACGAACGACCTGCTAGTTAGCCAAGCTAGTCGGTACAGCTAGCTAAGCTAGCTACTCTACCAGCAGCATCCTAGTTATCCTAGCTACCACTATATCATCACCGGCTGCCTGCATTTCTTGTGGACCGATGGAGCTCCCTGGTTGTTTCTTCTACCTGTTAAATACCGTGGAGGGCTTCTCCCTCTCTCGTTGTGACGGATGCTGGCTACCTACCATCCCTCTGTCCGGTTCTCCTCTCTTCACTAGATGGACGGTAACCTTAGTGTTTAACCCCTCTGTGTCCAAGGACTGAACTTTTGAATATTATTTTCGGGGCGCCTCAAGTGACATTTTTTATGTTAGTTCATTGCAGCCGTCCATGGAGCCCAGTTTCATAATGTTACATTCTGTCCCTGGTTGTGAAGTAATCGCGAAACAACAGGCCTTATGTTTGGGCATTTTTCACCCTACCAGCTCCTATTAGTTCTATTGAGCTCCGTGACACCGACTCGCCTTCAGAACGTTCTATTCCCAGCCCATTGTTCTGCGTCACAATGCCAGCTTCACTATTGTTATCAATGAGACCTGCCTGCATTAACCCTGTAGGTTTACCTCAGGTAACTGATTATTAACAAGGTTATGGCTACTTGGTGAGCGTTAACCCTGTAGGTTTACCTCAGGTAACTTATTATTAACAAGGTTACGGCTACTTGGTGAGCGTTAACCCTGTAGGTTTACCTCAGGTAACTTATTATTAACAAGGTTACAGCTACTTGGTGACGTTAACCCTGTAGGTTTACCTCAGGTAACTTATTATTAACAAGGTTACGGCTACTTGGTGAGCGTTAACCCTGTAGGTTTACCTCAGGTAACTTATTATTAACAAGGTTACGGCTACTTGGTGAGCGTTAATCCTGTAGGTTTACCTCAGGTAACTTATTATTAACAAGGTTACGGCTACTTGGTGAGCGTTAACCCTGTAGGTTTACCTCAGGTAACTTATTATTAACAAGGTTACGGCTACTTGGTGAGCGTTAACCCTGTAGGTTTACCTCAGGTAACTTATTGTTACCAAGGTTATGGCTACTTGGTGACGTTAACCCTGTAGGTTTACCTCAGGTAACTTATTATTACCAAGGTTACGGCTACTTGGTGAGCGTTAACCCTGTAGGGTTTACCTCAGGTAACTTATTATTACCAAGGTTATGGCTACTTGGTGAGCGTTAAGCCTGTAGGTTTACCTCAGGTAACTTATTATTAACAAGGTCACGGCTACTTGGTGAGCGTTAACCCTGTAGGTTTACCTCAGGTAACTTATTATTAACAAGGTCATGGCTACTTGGTGAGCTTTAACCCTGTAGGTTTACCTCAGGTAACTTATTATTAACAAGGTTACGGCTACTTGGTGAGCGTTAACCCTGTAGGTTTACCCCAGGTAACTTATTATTAACAAGGTTACGCCTATTTATGGATCACAGTTCACCTGTGTACACATTGTGGTAACGCATAGCGCTAGCGATGGCTGGCGAAAAGCCATGAAATGTTAAACAGTTTCTGGTCATGGTTAACCATGTTTTCAGAAAAAGGTGTACAACCTAAACAAAACGCATGTCCCTGTCCTCTTTTTCAAGAGGTGGCCGATTTAAACAGCCAGAAGACATTTTTTTATTAAGAAATAACACATTTTCTTTGATTTGTTATTTCTAAATGGCCTCTGGGTAATTTGATATGCATCGACATCTTTATTAGTAGGCATCAAATTTGAGCGAATGCTGCGCAGGTTCACAGAGTTGCAAACCAAATGGATATAATGGGGTGATTGTTGTCTAATCGGGTGGTCTAGGGAATGGATTTGTAGATCGGATGCAGTTGCTACCTCAGATTATGAACCTAGCAAGTGTCATGAATGAGTGATGTAGTAACCACAGACGGCCACAGGGAGGCGCAAGAGAGCTATAAACCAATACTGTTTTTTGCCATAAAAACCCTAAACCTAACAATCAATCAAATGTATTTATAAAGCCCTTTTTACACAAGCAGATGTCACAAAGTGCTATACAGAAACTCTTACCCTACGTATTACCTATTTCAGCCTTAAGGGTAGGGTAGCCTAGAACACTTTTAGAAACTATTTTAGTAATAATATTATTATGTTAGTAAATACAATTATAGTATTAAATAGCATTTTGATTATTTTGTTAATCAAAACCTATTTACACATTTTGCTTTTTTTGTTGTTATTAGTTATTTTATTATATTTATTATTGCAAGGCAGAACGCTTGATAAACAAGACGCATTTATTTTATTTTTCAAATGTGGTTTGAACTGGGTGACCTACTCACCTCTATGTGAAAGTCCAGAAAATGGCGTGGGATAGGTGGGTCAGGTTTGAGACTGATCTAAGGAATTAACAAGAAAAATACACTTTATTCTCAGCTGCCTCACCAATGTCTGAACGTGAATTAATAACTTTTAATTGCTAAATATTTCCAATAGATGGCAGCATATGACCACGAAGCATCAGTTATAGGCTACAAGCAGCAATATGATTAACATAAAATAGCATGCAACCAAATACTATATGTCCCATGATTTTCTAAGATGGTCACTCATTACTTTAGTTAGCTATATATCTCGTATTAGGCCTGTGATGCTTTTGGAAGAGCAATTAAATAGTGACTATAGCAGGTGTTGAACGTAGGGTAAATAATCACTAGTCAGATGCTTTAACCTCAACCCTAGTATTCATGTATTATAAAAAATGATCTTGATATCTGATATTGGGAGTAAACAACCTCGGAATAGATAAGACAAGAGTGCATCTTCCAGCCCGCCAATAAATTACATCATGCAAATGTACCTCAACATTCCCCTCGCTAGCGCTAGAAGGAAGAGTACTCACTGCCAATGACGGCACAAGCTTTTTATCGGGGCTGAGTTGGCTACTTGTTCGAGAAGGCAGAGTGCTCGCTGCTGGTTGATGAATCTGACAATGAATGTACTAGGAAAATACATTTTTCTCGACCAGAGGTGACTCAATTAATGTTAATTGATTGGTTCTAATGGTCGTCTTGTGCTGAACTGCACATGTGCAGGCCCGTCAAATCAAAGGCACTCCTTCGATATAAAGTTGTTTTTGACTAACATGAAAATGTGTCAGTTTGTTAAACTACTTAAGACAGAACATTTTCTAAATGAACAACTAAGGAAGTCATTTTTATCTCTCATTGACATCTCAAACCCCAAACCCTGGCCTGGTCTGCTTCATATGCATTCCCAGTGTAATGAATACTTGGACAGAGTGGTAAGATCCAATCGCAGAATTGCGATGCTTTATTAGAGTACAGACAAGGGAATAGCTTAATCGTGGTCGGGCGGGCTGTGGTCAAAAACCGGGCCAGGCATAGACAGGCAGAGGTACCAAGGGGAGTGGGCTTAGTCGTAGTCGAGGGCACAGGCAAAGGATCAGAGGGACGGTAATCACTGGGGTAGACAAGCAGAGGATTAAGCAATTCGGGAGTCAAACAACAAGGCACAGGTCGGATACACGGGTAATCAAAAACAACAAACTCTCTCTCTCTCTCGGAACAAAACGCCTAGCAAGTCACAAAGGAACAATACCTCGCACCGACTGAACTTCTGAGCACACCTTATATCCTGCCCTAATTACGGACAGGTGTGCTCAGAACTCAGGTGAACCAGATCGAGTCTGATGACTCCCCCTCTCTGTAGATCGGGGAAGTGTCAGACTCTGTCTAGACCCAGCCAACCCTCGATCCCTTACACCCAGAATAAATGTTTTACATCAGCAGTTGTCACAAAGTGCTTATATAGAAACCCAGTCTAAAACCCCAAACAGAAAATGCAAAAAAACATTTGTCTCTCTGAAATGAAGCCATTAAGTGATCGATTTTAAACAAACACATGTCTGTCATTGAACAACAACATGCCATGATTAGCTAGTGAGAAAACACAACCATTTATTTGATAATTTCTTTAAACAATATAAGCTAATTTACGAACATTTCTGAATATGGATATATAGCGTTTTAGAATGAAACTCTTGTTATGTTTCCAAATCTGAGTTCAGAGTAGATGAGAGACGTAATGTTTATCTCTGTTGTGTTGAAGTCCAATCAAGCAGGAGAGACCAGCCTCCGCTGTACCCAGCTGTGTGTCCATGAAGAGTGACCGGTCTATGGATCCTCCTATAATGTTTAGAGAGGGAGACTTTTCTAGTGAACAAAGGTAAGAAGAACTCATGGGTCATGGTCAGTGAGTTAAACAACACTGTCTCTAGTCATTTCTCCTCTCCCATTTTCCTATTTCTTTTTGTTGTTTTCATAATCCATAGGCTAAACCTTTTTTCCATTTTCATAGTGCTGAAACAATATTAAACAAACACTACATTCCCTCCCTGTGTGTGTGTGTGTGTGTGTGTGTGTCTGTCTGTGTGTGTGTGTGTGTGTGTGTGTGTCTGTGTGAGTCTGTGTGTGTGTGTGTGTGTGTGTGTGTGTGTGTGTGTGTGTGTGTGTGTGTGTGTGTGTGTGTGTGTGTGTGTGTGTGTGTGTGTGTGTGTGTGTGTGTGTGTGTGTGTGTGTGTGTGTGTGTGTGTGTTTGTACTCCTGGATGAGGAGATGTAATCTCATGTTTTGTCCACAGAAACCAACAGGAGAGATCAGAGTCAGAGATTCTCAGTGGTCAGTCTTCCCAGAGTCATCAAACAGACCTGGCCTCCATATTCAGTGTATGTGGTCCTGTTATGTACATTTGTTTTTGTTTACCTCAAGTAAAGTTGATCTGTCAATCATTCATTTATGTGTTAATGAGAAAGCATTTAGTCTCTTGCTTAACTTATTTACTTGATTTATTTCAGTTGCTTGAAGAGAATATTATGACATTTGTGAAGAACGAGCTGAAGATGTTCAAGAGGATTCTTAGTCCGGAACTCCCAGAAGGCTTTGAGAGTCAGAAGCAGGATAAGGAAGTGGTGGATGCTGAAGATGAGAAGCAGGAGAGCAGTGCCAGAGAGGGGGCTCTGAAGATCACACTGCACGTCCTGAGGAAAATGAACCAGAAGGAGCTTGCTGACACACTGGAGAAAAGTAAGAGCTGTCTGCCTCATGTTGAATGCTGTTTTAGAACATTTAAAAGCTGTAGCTAAAGTACAGCTAAAGTAGCTGTGTAACTCAATGATATTGTAGCAGCCTTAACACAACACCTAGTGACCTCATCAAGTAGCAGCAGGGATGTGTTGTGGTGATTAATTTATACAGAGAGAGAGAGAGAGATAACATTATTAATCAATAACACCAATAATGATATAAATCAGTCACACCAGTGTGTAATGCAATATGAAAACATTTACAGATTTATACAGACAAGAGAATAAATGATTATAATTTAAACTTTATAAGACAGTCTTACAATACCGTAGGCATTAAAATAGATGTAATATTAATATCCTCTGTGTTATTTCTAGATTCAGATGAGCGTGCTGTGATTCTTCAACGTGAACTCAAATCTAATCTAATGAATAAGTTTCAATGTGTATTTGAGGGGATCGCTAAACAAGGAAACCCAACACTTCTCAATAAGATCTACACAGAGCTCTACATCACAGAGGGTGGAACAGGAGAGGTCAATAATGAACATGAGCTGAGACAGATTGAGACAACAACCAGGAAACAAGCAAGACCAGAGACTGCAGTCAAATGTAACGACATCTTCAAACCCTTAACTGGACAGGACAATATTATCAGAACTGTGCTGACAAAGGGAGTCGCTGGCATTGGAAAAACAGTCTCTGTGCAGAAGTTCATTCTGGACTGGGCTGAAGGAAAAGCAAATCAGGATGTCCAATTTGTATTTTCATTCCCTTTCCGGGAGCTGAATTTGATGAAAAAGGAAAAACACACTTTGATTGAACTTCTAAATCACTTCTCAATCGAAACCAAAGAATCAAGGATCTCCAACTACGACAAGTACAAAGTTCTGTTCATCTTTGATGGTCTGGATGAGTGCCGACTGCCCCTAGACTTCCAGAAGAACAAGATCTGTTGTGACGTCACAAAGTCAACCTCAGTGGATGTTCTGCTGACAAATCTCATCAATGGAAATCTGCTTCCCTCTGCTCTCCTCTGGATAACTACCCGACCTGCAGCAGCCAATAAGATCCCTTCAGGGTGTGTTGACCAGGTGTCAGAGGTACGAGGGTTCAATGACCCACAGAAGGAGGAGTACTTCAGGAAGAGATTCAGTGATGAGGACCTGGCCAGCAGAATCATCTCACACATAAAGACATCAAGGAGCCTCTACATCATGTGCCATATTCCAGTCTTCTGTTGGATTTCTGCAATAGTCCTTGAACACATGCTAAAACACAAGACAGAAGAGATGCCCAAGACCCTGACTGAGATGTACTCACACCTTGTGGAGTTTCATACCAAACAGAAGAATGAAAAGTATATTGGGAAAGAAGAGACAGGTCCACACTGGAATAAAGAGAGCATTCTGTCACTGGGAAAACTGGCTTTTCAACAGCTTGTGAATGGCAATCTGATTTTCTATGAAGAAGACCTGAAAGAGGCTGGCATTGATGTCAATGAAGCCTCAGTGTACTCAGGATTGTGCACACAGATCTTTAAAGAGGAATGTGGCCTGTACCAGGACAAGGTGTACTGCTTCGTGCATCTGAGCATTCAGGAGTTTCTGGCTGCTGTATATGTGTTCCTCTCATTCATCAACAACAATGAGAATCTAATGGATGAATCTCAATCAACATCCAGACACTTTTCTGTGAGGTTCAGACACAAGCGTAAAGTTACTGTCTACAAGAGTGCTGTGGATGAAGCCTTACAAAGTGAGACGGGAAACCTGGACCTGTTCCTCCGCTTCCTTCTGGGCCTCTCACTGGAGTCCAATCAGAAGCACTTACGAGGTCTACTGACAAAGACAAGAAGCAGCTCACAGAGCCATGAAGAAACAGTCAAGTACATCAAGAAGAAGATCAGGGAGAATCCCTCTCCAGAGAGGTGCATCAATCTGTTCCGCTGTCTGAATGAACTGAATGACCATTCTCTAGTGGAGGAGATCCAAAGCTACCTGAGATCAGGAAGTCTCTCAAAAGAAGAACTCTCACCTGCACAGTGGTCAGCTCTGGTCTTTGTGTTGCTGACTTCAGAAAAGGAGCTGGATGTGTTTGACCTGAAGAAATACTCCAGATCAGAGGAAGGTCTTCTGAGGCTGCTGCCAGTGGTCAAAGCCTCCAGAGCTGCTCTGTGAGTACATAAAATGACATTTAAGTACTAATCATCAGGGAAAAGTATTCAGATTAGAGAAAAATATGCATTATGAAATAACATTGAATCAGTGCATTGATGTTCACATTAGTATAACAATATGACCATGCCATTCTAGGAGACAGAAGATTAATCTATATGTTGTTTAAGAGAATAAACCAAATGCATCTGCCATTGTCCTTCTACACTACTGGTGTTAAATTAACAGTGTGTTTGTGAAATCATGATGATCTCTTTGCAGGCTGTCAGGCTGTGGAGTCACAGAGAAAGGCTGTGCTTCTCTGGTCTCAGCTCTGAAGTCAAACCCCTCACACATGAGAGAGCTGGATCTGAGTAACAATGACCTGAAGGATTCAGGAGTGAAGCTGCTCTCTGCTGGACTGGGGAATCCCCACTGTAAACTGGAGACTCTGAGGTCAGTATTCCTGTAGTTGGTCAACAAGTGATAACATTGTCCATATCATATGTGTTTCACTGGCTTGATGTAGTCTGTTGTTCATGTTGATGAACTATTATTAAACTTTTGACTACTTTCATCCATATGTGTTTGGACAGTGTGTGTGTGTCCGGACACACACACACGCACACACACACACACACACACAGATACACACACACACACACACACACACACACACACACACACACACACACACAAACACTGAAAACACACACACACACACACACACTGGAACCACACACACACACACTGCACACACAAACTTGGAAACACACACACACACAATGGACAAACACACACACCGGAAACAAACACAGAGACTCACTGGAAACACACACTCACTGGAAACACACACACACACACACACACACACACACACACACACACACACACTGGACACACACACAAACTGGACACACACACACACACTCACCGGACACACACACACACTTGACACACACACACAAACACAAACTGGACACACACACACACACACACACTAGGATTCATTTAGTAATGTTTAGAAACATGTTATCTACTCACTTAGACAGAAAATTACTCCAGTCATCATCCACCATTCAGTTACTATTGGGCAAAACATAACCCAAAACACAACCAAAACAAACTGCAAATGCAACCAACGTTTTTAAACTGCTCTGGTCAGTCTACTCAAATATTTGTACTATACATGTTTCTCTCTACAAGAAATATTATGATAATTTTTAATAATGATACATTAATTTATGAATAGATATGGCAGGTTTCAGGACACTGGTATAAATGAAAATGTTGAACAAATATACTGCCACTATTTTCACCACCAAAGAATAGCAGTGTGGTTTTAATATGATTTGACTCTTTGCAGGCTGTCAGGCTGTCTAGTCACAGAGGAAGGCTGTGCTTCTCTGGTCTCAGCTCTGAAGTCAAACCCCTCACACCTGAGAGAGCTTGACCTGAGCTACAATCACCCCAGGAGACTCAGGAGTCAGACTGCTCTCTGCTGGACTGGAGGATCCACACTGCAGACTGGAGAAAATCAAGTATGTAGAGGGTTTATGTCAATGTTCATATCAGACATGTTGGAGTTATCAGGCTAGTTAAGACAAACATTCTGACCACCACTTGGACTAAGTTATATAAAGACTGTGTATCTGTGTGTGTGTGTGTGTCCAGTGTGTGTGTCCAGTGTGTGTGTGTCCTGTGTGTGTGTGTGGGTCCAGTGTGTGTGTGTCAAGTGACCACCATTTGGACTAAGTTATACAGTGGGGAGAACAAGTATTTGATACACTGCCGATTTTGCAGGTTTTCCTACTTACAAAGCATGTAGAGGTCTGTCATTTTTATCATAGGTACACTTCAACTGTGAGAGACGGAATCTAAAACAAAAATCCATAAGATCACATTGTATGATTTTTAAGTAATTAATTTGCATTTTATTGCATGACATAAGTATTTGATCACCTACCAACCAGTAAGAATTCTGGCTCTCACAGACCTGTTAGTTTTTCTTTAAGAAGCCCTCCTGTTCTCCACTCATTACCTATATCAACTGCACCTGTTTGAACTCGTTACCTGTATAAAAGACACCTGTCCACACACTCAGTCAAACAGACTCCAACCTCTCCACAATGGCCAAGACCAGAGAGCTGTGTAAGGACATCATGGATAAAATTGTAGACCTGCACAAGGCTGGGATGGGCTACAGGACAATAGGCAAGCAGCTTGGTGAGAAGGCAACAACTGTTGGCGCAATTATTAGAAAATGGAAGAAGTTCAAGATGACGGTCAATCACCCTCGGTCTGGGGCTCCATGCAAGATCTCACCTCGTGGGGCATCAATGATCATGAGGAAGGTGAGGGATCAGCCCAGAACTACACGGCAGGACCTGGTCAATGACCTGAAGAGAGCTGGGACCACAGTCTCAAAGAAAACCATTAGTAACACACTACGCCGTCATGGATTAAAATCCTACGCACGCAAGGTCCCCCTGCAAAGCCAGCGCATGTCCAGGCCCGTCTGAAGTTTGCCAATGACCATCTGGATGATCCAGAGGAGGAATGGGAGAAGGTCATGTGGTCTGATGAGACAAAAATAGAGCTTTTTGGTCAATACTCCACTCGCCGTGTTTGGAGGAAGAAGAAGGATGAGTACAACCCCAAGAACACCATCCCAACCGTGAAGCATGGCGGTGGAAACATCATTCTTTGGGGATGCTTTTCTGCAAAGGGGACAGGACGACTGCACCGTATTAAGGGGAGGATGGATGGGGCCATGTATCGCGAGATCTTGGCCAACAACCTCCTTCCCTCAGTAAGAGCATTGAAAATGGATCGTGGCTGGGTCTTCCAGCATGACAACGACCCGAAACACACAGCCAGGGCAACTAAGGAGTGGCTCCGTAAGAAGCATCTCAAGGTCTTGGAGTGGCCTAGCCAGTCTCCAGACCTGAACCCAATAGAAAATCTTTGGAGGGAGCTGAAAGTCCGTATTGCCCAGCAACAGCCCTGAAACCTGAAGGATCTGGAGAAGGTCTGTATGGAGGAGTGTGCCAAAATCCCTGCTGCAGTGTGTGCAAACCTGGTCAAGACCTACAGGAAACATATGATCTCTGTAATTGCAAACAAAGGTTTCTATACCAAATATTAAGTTCTGCTTTTCTGTTGTATCAAATACTTATGTCATGCAATAAAATGCAAATTAATTACTTAAAAATCATACAATGTGATTTTCTGGATTTTTGTTTTAGATTCCGTCTCTCACAGTTGAAGTGTACCTATGATAAAAATTACAGACCTCTACATGCTTTGTAAGTAGGAAAACCTGAACATTCGGCAGTGTATCAAATACTTGTTCTCCCCACTGTATGTTGACTGTGTGTGTGTGTTAGTGTGCGTGTGTGTGTGTGTGTGGGTGTCCAGTGTGGGCACACACACTGGGCACACACACTGGGCACACACACACACACACACTGGGCACACACACACACACACACACACACACACACTGGACACACACACACACACACTGGACACACACAC